>NW_028245788.1:0-93193 GCF_964263255.1 Lissotriton vulgaris | reverse complement strand
AGACATGGCTTGGCAGTTCGGGCTGGACTGTTCCCATGAGGCACAGGGTTACACTGATTTGCATATGGCCATGTCTGAACTGGGGTGGCGGAGTGAGCTAAAGAATGGTGATGGATTAAACCCAGATTAGATGACTGGGGGTGAGTGTTTGTATTGTCAACGCTCCGTCCATCACCACCTTTGGTTTTTCTTTGTTCGCCCTAAATTGGAACAGCATGGTCAGACGTGAGTCCCTTGCTCACTTTGCCACTGGAGTCAAGCAAGTCCGGCTGAAGAAGGCTGTAATGCCAGAAACCGGTCCTGGGAAGCTTGATTCCGGTCCAGGGATGGCATGGCTTGGCAGTTTGGGCTGGACTGTTCCCATGAGGCACAGGGTCAGACTGATTTGCATATGGCTATGTCTGAACTGGGGTGGCGGAGTGAGCTAAAGAACGTGATGGATTAAACCCAGATTAGTTGACTGGGGGTCAGTGTTTGTATTGTCAACGCTCCGTCCATCACCACCTTTGGTTTTTCTTTGTTTGCCCTAAGTTGGCAGGGTATGCTCAGACTTGAGTCCCTTGCTCACTTTGCCACTGGAGTCAAGCAAGCCCGGCTGAAGAAGGCTGTAATGCCAGAAACCGGTCCTGGGAAGCTTGATTCCGGTCCAGGGAAGACATGGCTTGGCAGTTCGGGCTGGACTGTTCCCATGAGGCACAGGGTCACACTGATTTGCATATGGCCATGTCTGAACTGGGGTGGCGGAGTGAGCTAAAGAACGGTGATGGATTAAACCCAGATTAGTTGACTGGGTGTGAGTGTTTGTATTGTCAACGCTCCGTCCATCCCCACCTTTGGTTTTTCTTTGTTCGCCCTAAATTGGCAGGGTATGCTCAGACGTGAGTCCCTTGCTCACTTTGCCACTGGAGTCAAGCAAGCCCGGCTGAAGAAGGCTGTAGTGCCAGAAACCGGTCCTGGGAAGCTTGATTTCGGTCCAGGGAAGACATGGCTTGGCAGTTCGGGCTGGACTGTTCCCATGAGGCACAGGGTTAGACTGATTTGCATATGGCCATGTCTGAACTGAGGTGGCGGAGTGAGCTAAAGAATGGTGATGGATTAAACCCAGATTAGATGACTGGGGGTGAGTGTTTGTATTGTCAACGCTCCGTCCATCACCACCTTTGGTTTTTCTTTGTTCGCCCTAAATTGGAACAGTATGCTCAGACGTGAGTCCCTTGCTCACTTTGCCACTGGAGTCAAGCAAGTCCGGCTGAAGAAGGCTGTCATGCCGGAAACCGGTCCTGGGAAGCTTGATTCCGGTCCAGGGAAGACATGGCTTGGCAGTTCGGGCTGGACTGTTCCCATGAGGCACAGGGTCAGACTGATTTGCATATGGCCATGTCTGAACTGGGGTGGCGGAGTGAGCTAAAGAACGGGGATGGATTAAACCCAGATTATTTGACTGGGGGTGACTGTTTGTAAAGTCAACGCTCCGTCCATCCCCACCTTTGGTTTTTCTTTGTTCGCCCTAAGTTGGCAGGGTATGCTCAGACGTGAGTCCCTTGCTCACTTTGCCACTGGAGTCAAGCAAGCCCGGCTGAAGAAGGCTGTAATGCCAGAAACCGGTCCTGGGAAGCTTGATTCCGGTCCTGGGATGGCATGGCTTGGCAGTTTGGGCTGGACTGTTCCCATGAGGCACAGGGTCAGACTGATTTGCATATGGCTATGTCTGAACTGGGGTGGCGGAGTGAGCTAAAGAACGGTGATGGATTAAACCCAGATTAGTTGACTGGGGGTGAGTGTTTGTATTGTCAACGCTCCGTCCATCACCACCTTTGGTTTTTCTTTGTTTGCCCTAAGTTGGCAGGGTATGCTCAGACTTGAGTCCCTTGCTCACTTTGTCACTGGAGTCAAGCAAGCCCGGCTGAAGAAGGCTGTAATGCCTGAAACCGGTCCTGGGAAGCTTGATTCCGGTCCAGGGAAGACATGGCTTGGCAGTTCGGGCTGGACTGTTCCCATGAGGCACAGGGTCACACTGATTTGCATATGGCCATGTCTGAACTGGGGTGGCGGAGTGAGCTAAAGAACGGTGATGGATTAAACCCAGATTAGTTGACTGGGTGTGAGTGTTTGTATTGTCAACGCTCCGTCCATCACCACCCTTGGTTTTTCTCTGTTAAATATATATACCACAGTGTATTGGTGAATCAGTGGGTGCATGAGTGTCTGTTTGAATTATTCAGTGGTTGAGTTACTGACTGTATAAGTGAGTGATTAGGTGTCTGAGTGAATATATGGGTGAGTGACTGGTTGTGTGAATGTCTGTATCTGTATGTCAGTTTGGGTCTAAGTGGATGTATGGGTGTATGAGTGGGTACATGAGTTTCTATACAGGTGAGTGATTGGCTGTTTGAGTATATCTATTCATGTCAGGGTGTCTGTGTGGGTGGGTGAGAGGGTGTGTGACGGCCTGTATGGATGAGTGAGTGGGTGAGATAGCAGCTGTCTGGGTTAGTGAGTGTGTGTGCCAGGGGCTGTATGGGTGAGTGAGTGTGGGTATGACTGTGTTGGTGAGTGAGTGCATGTGTCAATGGTATATGGGTGAGTAACTGGGTATGTGAAAGGCAGCAAATGTGAGTGATGGGGTATGTGAGTGACTGTATGGGTGAGTGCATACATGTGAGATAGCTGTTTGGGTGAGTGTGTGCTTGTGTCAGTGACTGTGTAAGTGAATGAGTACATGGCAGAATCTGTATGAGTGAGTGAGTGAGTGTGTGTGTAACTGTCTGGGTGAGTAAGTGGTTGTGTGATTTACTATAGGGGTGACTGACTCAGTGTGTGAGTGGCTGTATGGATGTATGAGTGGATATGTCAGTGGATGTGTTAGTGAGTGAGTTGGTGTATGAGTGGCTGAATGTGAGAGTGAATGGATGTGTGCATTGATCTATGAATCAGTGAGTGGCTGTGTAAGTATTGGTATGGGTGTGTAAGGGTTTGAGAATAGTAGTGTGAAAGTTGGAGTGGGTATATGAAAGGTACTATTTGGGGCATGAGTGGGTGCGCCAGAGATTCTGTGGATGATGTCATTGGTGATGTCATTTGAGATGTCATCAGGGATGCCACTACCCATCTCATGAATGATGTAATATGTGAGGTCATAAGCAGTGCATTGCGGGGGCTTAAGGTTTATAACTATAGTTAACTCACTAACTATAATAGCTGAAATTCACTGTAAATGTATGTGTGAAGCCTGAGGCTAACTACAACATCCATGTAATCTTTGTTTTTTTCTGTGAATTTCTAAGATTTTTTAAATGCTAATTCCCAACTATACGTCCTTCTAAATTTTGTTTTTTTCAGTGAATTCCTAAGGTTTTTTAAATGTTAATTCTTAACTAAAACATCCCTGTAACCTTTTATTTTTCAGTGACTTTCTATGGTTTTTAGGTCAAGCCTAGGCAGAGTGCATACGTTGTTGCAAGGCCAGCTGTATTTTTTGTATGGACTGTAACCCTGCCTGCTGCTTACCTTAGGTTGACTCCAGCGTTGCTCTTCTTTGGTGGCTCATCATTGGTTCCTGCTCCTGATACATTACTTCCATTTGGAGCTCAGGAGCACCGTTCAACTACACATTAATTTTCCTTAATTAGTGGCCATCCACTTTAATGCAGGTACTATTTCTTCCACCCCTCCCATTCCCTTTGCTCATCACTGCTTAGTTTCACTTTATCAGTGTGCCTTTCCTTGCCGTCAGTAGAGCCCCTGTTTACTTTTCTTTAAATCACTTCAAAGTTAGAGGATTCATTTTAATATGTATTATTTATTACCCACTTTGTTAGGTTTTTTTTGCAATTTGACAGGATTTGCAATTTGAGAAGGGAATTACACAGAAACATAGGATGATGAGCCATCGAGACTCGAACCGTGGTCACCGGCCTCAAGGTTGACCACTCTAGCATTTACACCATCTCTTCTCCCCTCGAAAACATCAAGGAAGATGGCTGGCACTCCTTTGGAATGCACAATTATAATGCATTCCCATTATGCATTCCAAAGCAGCGCCAGCCATCTTGTTCTGATGATGATGCTGATTCGTAGCGTTATTAAGTAGGGTTAGCAATACTCCTTTCAATAACACTCAATTTGCCAGCCACTGAAGTATGGGAGGCTCATTTGGCCTTGTCTGATTTGATGTTGTGACTCGCAAATAACGCACATCAGTGGTGAGTGCCTAACCTTAGACCCATCTGTTGCATTCTCTCATTGTTTAAGTTATTTTTTCTATCTCTACTCTTTCCTCCTGGTTGCTGGAGCCTGGAATGTATGATGCGTGTCTGCAACTTACATGCTGGGTTCCAGATTCTGTATGAAACTGTTATCTTTCCAGGATCTGCTGTACAACGGACGTGCTGTGCTTCCCTTCTTAACCTATAAATAAACTCTACTATTTTATACAAATTAAGCATCCTACTTTTTAATATTGGCGACGAGAGACCTCCACCTTATTTCTGCCGCTTTTGTGAAGCACAGTAGCAGGAATTTTGGGAATCTACGGAGTATTGGCTTTTGAACTGCATCACTTGCTCCAGAAGTGAAGCGCTTGGTATTGTGTCCATTTCCCCCTTGCTCCAGTGAAGCTTCGTGAAATTGGGAAGCTTTGGTGCATTTATTTGTATTTTCGGCGTTCTTGTGAGTGAAACTGCCGAGTCTTCTCGCGACAGATTCCTTACATCATCCTTTGCGCCTATTGTGTGACACTTCATCCAGCGTCATCAAGATTGACGTGGATTAGCGTATTGTGTCATCACGTTCTGCACCAAGCCGCCATTTTGTCTCCATGGTTACCGGAGTTACCGGAGTAAGAAACACAAAGCTTTCCTGTTCTAGCTATCGGTGAAAAGAAATCGAGATCGCTTTTACTTTCCGATTTTAAAAAGGTACACTTTCTACACGCTATTGAATTCTTTGCGTGTTCCATCGGAATTGGTTATCGTTTTGAAGAATTTTTTTTTTTTTTCGTTTCTACTAAAACAACTGTTATTTATTCTTCAAGTATGCAAGCTGTTGCTCAATTCTATTTTAAGACATACTGCATTATCCACATTATATTATATCTTTGGAGTTCAGTTTAGTGAAAACTTCATAAGGAATTCATTTTATGCTTATACAAGACTGCCACCTACTGGATATTTTTAGAAATTATTTCTAACCTGCATTTCATTGATATTATTTTTTTTTTCTTTCTTAATTTTCATTTTTGTTAATGAGCCACTGTTAGTTGTAAATGAATATATTATTTAAGATGCAATTTGATCCTCCATCAAAATTTTTGCAGTCCAAAGGTGATCCACCTATTCCATGGACAAGATGGAAAGAAGAGTTTTTTACTTATCTCAAAGCAATGGATGGAGAATGGATGTCCGCAGAGAGAAAAAAGATTTTTTTTTTACATTGTCTTGGTTCAGAAGGACAATTGGTATTTAGAACTTTGCCTCCTGTTAGGTCTAGTGGTGACAGTAATGTGTATGACGAAGCTGTTTCTAGGATTGAAGGGAGATTTAAACCTATTACTAGTGTAGCGCTTAATAGATTCAAGTTTTATACTAGAGATCAGGATGACAAAGAATGTTTTGATGATTTTCTTACAGCTTTACGAGCGTTATCATTACATTGTAATTTTGGTCTTATGACAGATGAAATGATCAGGGATCAAATCATTGTGCATGTTAAAAGTAAGAAAGTTCAAGAACAGTTATGGATTTTAGGTGACCCTAGCTTAGAAACAGCTATCAGTACTGCAAAAGCTCTTGAACAGTCTGATAAGTGGATAAAATCTTTAGATAAAGCATCTACTTCTACTCCTTCTACTTCTAGTAATGAGGTCAGTGTTGTTAAATCTCATGAGTCGAAGACTAATTATTATTCCAATAGGAACGATGGTAAGACTAAACAGTTTTTTTGTTTCAGGTGTGGCAATCCTGACCATATTGCTTCTTTTCCGCAGTGTCCAGCTATTACTAGACAATGCAACAAATGTGGACGTACTGGGCATTTTTCAAAAATGTGTAAAATTCCTACAAAGTCTTTCCAAGACACTAAAAAATCTTCGTTTTCTTCCCCTAAACACCCGGGTGGTAATGTCTCATAAGTTAATGACGAAGGGAGTAATAATGTAGATATTAAGGAATTTGGTATTGTTATATCTGTACAAGAGTCATTTGATATTTCACAAACTGATACTTTATCATCTCCTAAAACTTGTGCTAATGTTTTAGGCAAAGTATTAGAACTTATGGTGGACTCATGTTCTCCATGGACTATTATCACTCAAGAATATTGTATAGAATCATTTGGGGACCTAATTGATGACAATGTATTGTCTAAACCTGATATTTGTGCTTATACCTTTGATGGATCCAAAATCAATTTTATGGGTTTTAACACCTTGGCTGCTAGGTGTTTTCCCCTCCTGTGCTGCAGGTCATTGTTTCCCATTGTTTCATGACGAGCTCAGCTCGTCATCAGCACAGCTCAACCGTGCACCATGACGAGCTGAGCTCGTCATCAGCATCGAAAGGGTTAAGGAAGTTTTACTTTCTATCAAAAGTAGTTCTGCTGTTATCAAACTTTATGTGGCATGGAAAGGAGTGAATGTCTTGGGTTGGAGAGATCAAGCAAAATTAGGAGTTACATTGAATCCTAGGTTAAAAGATCCTGTATCAGTTCTTGCTATATCTGATGTGAAATCTAATGATTTACCTGATTTCACTGAAATTGCCCGTTCTTTTCCTAATGTGTTTTCCGATAAATTAGGTAAATTGAATGGTTTTAGTCACAGGATTAAGGTTAAGCCTAATTCTGTTCCGGTTAAACAAAAACTAAGGGGTGTTCCTATTAGTATTAGGAATGAGCTTAGAGATAAGTTAGATACCTTGATGAAAGATAATATAATTGAAGAAGTGGAATCATCAGAGTGGGTTTCTCCCATTGTTTTAGCCATTAAACCTGATAAAAGTATTAGGTTATGTGTAGATTTAAGAGCACTTAATAAGAGTTTAGTTACTGACTGTCACCCACTTCCCAACATTAATGAAATGCTGTGTATGTTGGATGGTGCATGTGTGTTTTCGACGTTAGATCTTAGATCTGCGTATCACCAGATCCAACTCACTGAAGACTCTAAACAATTCACAGCATTTATCACCCCTCATGGGTTATTTCAGTTCAAGAGAATGCCATTTGGTTTGGCTTCGGCTGCTTCAGTCTTTCAAAGGGCAATGTATCACATCTTTAAAGATCTAGGGTCATTCGTCAAATGTTTTCAAGACGATATACTTGTTTTTTCTAAGAATAATTCTGAACACCATTCTCACCTTAAAGAAGTTTGTTCTAAGTTAGAACAATATGGTCTGACGATTAAGGCTAGCAAATGTAAATTTTTCTGCGAATCTGTTGAGTATTTGGGACATACTCTTTCCGGAGAAGGGGTTGTACCAAAGAAAAATCTTATGGATGTTATTATGAAAGCGCCAGCTCGTGATAATAAGGAAAAAATACTCTCATTTGCTGGGTTATGTGAGTATTATAGCAAATGTATTCAAAATGTTGCTAACAAGATGGAACCGCTGAGAGAGTTGACCAGGAGTTCTGCTAAATTCATTTGGACGGACAAACAAGATATTGCTTTTAAGCAAATCAAGAATGAGATTGTCAATGCTCTCACACTAAAATCGTTCTGCATTATTAAGAAATGCATTGTTACTGTGGATGCCAGCCTATATGGGATTGGAGGAGTTCTGAGTCAGTGTTCGGGTAAGGATGAGTGGTGTGTGGCATTCGCATCAAGAACCTTATCTCCCACAGAAAGAAGGTACTCGGTTATTGAAAAAGAGCTGCTAGCTTGTATTTGGGCTGTGGAACATTTTAGAAATTATGTGTGGGGTAATAGGTTCATTTTGAGAACAGACCACAAACCGTTGGTGGGGATTCTGTCTCCTGGTGGCGGATGGAACTTTACAGCGCGGATAGCCCAGTTATCTTCACGTCTTCAGGAATATGATTTCGAAATTGTTTATGTACCGGGTAAGAGCAATGTTACGGCGGATTTTCTCTCCAGATTACCCTTTAGTGATGAAAAGTTTCTACTATAGATCTGGATGTTGATGTTGTTGCTTCCATTGGTGATTGCATTTCTCAAGAGTTTTTAACGTTAAGTGAGGAAGAGTGGTTTGAAGAGTTGAATAAGGATGCTGTGTGCCAGCAGATTTTTGACTATGTAAGAGTTGGTTGGCCAAACAGTAAGTGCGTTTCTGCAGAGTTAGCCCCTTTTTGTCAGGTTGCTTCTGAAATTGAAGAATTTGGTGGTCTTTTGTTTAAAACTGGTAAGATAATTCCTCCTTCTTCTTTACAAGAGAACATTTTGTTGCTTTCTCACCAAGGTCATATTGGTATGTCATCTATGAAACGCCTGGTTAGGGAAAACTTTTGGTGGCCTGGCATTGATAAGATGGTTGACAGAATGGTGAGGGACTGTTCACAATGTTTTAGTAGTGATAAGATGCTTCATCTATCTTCTGCTCCCCTTAAGCCTGTGAGTTGGCCTAATTTTCCTTGGCAGAAAGTGGCTTTTGAAATCTCTGGTCCTTTCAGACACTTGCCATTAAATGCTCGGTATGCTTTGGTTTTGGTTGATTACCATTCGAAATGGCCCGAAGTAAAGTTTGTTGGTAATGCCTCTTCACAAGTTAATATGGTTTTTTTGAAGGAGATTTTTGCTAGAGAAGGTTTCCCAGAGACTTTTATCACTGATAATGGTGCACAACTTGTTTCTTCTGATGTTGAAGATTTCCTTAAGAGTTGTGGTATTAAACATCATACTGTCTCCTTATATAGGCCCAGGGAAAATGGTCAAGTTGAACGTTTCAACCGAGTTCTTAAGGATTGTATTAGTAGTATAAGTTCTTCTGATGATGATTGGTTGGATGTTGTCAGGAAAAGGTTATGGACATATCGCATCACACCTCACTCTGTTACTGGTGTAAGTCCTTTCAAACTTCTGAAAGGAAGGGAACCGTTATTTGTCCTTGGTGGATTAAAAAGTTGAACAAAAATGATTCTAAGATTGATCTTGAGAGCATTGCTAAACGTGTTGAGGGTAAGCAACAAAGTATGAAGGTCTTGTTTGATTCAAAAATGAATGTCAAAGTTCATGATTTTGTGGTTGGGGAATGGGTGAGGATTAAAAAAACCTGGTTTTCTTGTTAAAGGGTTTTCTAAATTCTTTCCTCCCATTAAAGTGGTTAAAGTTTTCAAAAACAGTGTTGTCACTCAAGATGGAAGAGTTTGGAATGTTCGTAGAGTGGCCAAATGTCCTGATTCTTATAAGCCACATTCCTCTCTAATGTCTCGTCCTGATGATAATTTTGGCATGTTGATACGCAATGTTAATAAGTGTCCTCAAGGTTCTCTTCATAATTATTTGTCGATTGCCTCTAGGGTTAAAGCTGATTTTAGACCCAAAAGGATGCCTAGTAGGTACCTGTGTTAACTTCTTTTGTTTAGGGATAAGATGTGTTGCATTCTCTCATTGTTTAAGTTATTTTTCTATCTCTACTCTTTCCTCCTGGTTGCTGGAGCCTGGAATGTTTGATGCGTGCCTGCATCTTACATGCTGGGTTCCAGATTCTGTTTGCAACTGTTATCTGTCCAGGATCTGCTGTACAACGGACGTGCTGTGCTTCCCTTCTTAACCTATATATAAACTCTACTATTTTATACAAATTAAGCATCCTACTTTTTAATACCATCTTGCAGGTTTTTTAGGGTTAGAGAAAAGAAGAATCAACGGGACATATGATCTGGTCAAAAAGGAAAGGGACCAATCACAGTCAGAGGAAAGAATTTTGGCAGTGCGAATAGTCATGGAATAGACTCCTCCCAGATGCAGCGCCAGCAGTTTCTGACGATGTTTACAAGAACAAGTAAACTAACTTCTTAGAGAGGGGCAACATTTAATTATATACATATGTAATAATGTGCATGGCCCTTTTATGTATATTAATCCAATGAGAAAGGGCTGAAACCTGGACTGTTTTCATCCTGTTTTTTGGTTATGACTCATATTCATTGAATTTCATCCTAGAAAATGGATAAATCATGTACACTTGGCATGTAATCACTTTTAGATACCTCCCTGCGCTCTTTGAACTCCTTGGTAGTAGTGATTGAACTGAGCACAAAATTAAGAGACTTCTTTAACAGGCTACTGGTGCCAGGAAGAGTCAGTCAACTCTCTGAAATTCTTCCAAGGCCGTAGCTAGCCAGAGTACATCAGGTGCAGCCATACAGGGACCCAGGGTTGTGAGGGGCAACTGCACCCCAATGTCTCTATTTTGTACTACCAAACTGGGGCTGAAGACCCTTTTCATAACGTGCTTTGGAGCCCATTGAACCCTTGTTGCTGCCACTCATTCCTGCACAGGCCTCTTCACCCAATAGAGTGAATCTTCATCTCCTGGCAGCTGCATATGAAAGTCTCCTGCCTACTGGGCTGAGGTAAATGGTGCCAGCTCCCCGCCTGCTGGTGTCTGTTCTGCAGGAGCCTCATCCTTGGTGGCTCACCCTTTCAGCCTTCAAGTGGGTTGGGTCATCCACCCTCCTAACCAAATAGACTCTGATGGCTGAATATGAACATATTCTGCCTGGTGAGCATCCCAACCCCCTGCCCCCTTCACCTCCATATGCTCATGTCTGTTCTATGGATGCCTACCTTGGCAGCTCACCCGCTGCAGTCCTGGGTCATCTGCCCTCCTCACAAAGTGCACTCTGGCCTCACTGGTTCTGCATGCAAATAGGGTGTCCACTGTGATTCGTTCACCTGCAGCAGGCCCGTGATGGAATTTAGGGGCTGTCATATGCCACAACACTGCACTGCTGGCTTATGAGGAGTGAAAAGAAAACGCAGCACGTGGCGGCGCTGATGGGATATTTGCAGAAAGGGAGGTAGCATGCACATATTGTCACCTGTTTACCTACGAACTACCCCATGAATGAGTCCATTGCAGTCTCTAACAAGGAGGTGCACATTGGAGGATGATAATGGTAAGAGTGTATGATATGCAGGTAGGACATTGTGATGCATGCACAATCGAATCTACAATAAAAGAACACATGATAGGTGCATTGAAAACTGGTGAGGGTTCAATGCGCATGAAATGCACTGTGGGTATTTCTAAATATTCTGGGTACACAATGTGATCAGTATACACTGCTGGAGGCTCAGTGCCTTCAAAATGCACATTAACTACTACTAGAGACCCTGTGCCTCGGTAGGGCCATTGGACACTGCTAGTTTCCTTTTAGTTATGATATGCACTCAAGACACGTCTGTAGGCTTTGCACACGAAATATACGCATTGGACGCTAACAGTGTCTGCTGGCCCATCCCAGCACATTGAACACCTCTAGGTGCATATTGGACACAAGAAGCGCACCATGGACACTGTGGAAGCTTTGCGCATGTGACATGTGCATTGTGCGCTGCTTAGGGTCTGCCTCGGTGACATGTACACTGAACACTGCTATAGCATGTGCCTCAGACATGGCCTTGTGGATGTATGCTGCTGCAGCGAACCACTTCTATGTTTAGTAAAGTGCCACATGCTCCTACGCTACTTCATGGCGCAGATACCTTCATAGTGCATTGTCACCCCCACATGCCTGTGACAGGCTGCAACCCCGAATGCTAAGCAGGGCAGGGGTGCTATACTAAACATAGAAGTGGCTACACGAGGCAGTAAATGGGCAGAATAATCTTCGTGTTGGAGCTCAGGTAGAAATCCAGAACAAATACACCTTCTGTATAAAATCAGTGCAGCTTTAAGCGTGG
Source organism: Lissotriton vulgaris (assembly GCF_964263255.1). NCBI lineage: Eukaryota > Metazoa > Chordata > Amphibia > Caudata > Salamandridae > Lissotriton > Lissotriton vulgaris. The sequence goes on along the minus strand of NW_028245788.1, from coordinate 81,327 downwards.
GTCCTTCAACCACTACCTCTCTCATTGTTGTTCAACAATCACAAATACTTTGATCTGCAGCTGACATGCCTTAAAATAAGCACACCCAATGAGTGGCTGCTTCAAGAAGTGTCAATATTGTGTCTGACCTGGGATTAACACTGTGTAGCATATGGGCCTAGTTTAAGACGCAGTGATCATCACCACCCCAATATTAAAATACAATAAAACAAGCTTCTAGTGTGTTGCAATTCAGTGTGTTTTAGTTAGTATGGATTTTAAACGCTCTTTAAGTACGATAAAGTCTCTCACGTGCACGGTTCCCGGTTGTGTCACACATGAAATGTCCATGCATGCCACCTTTCACTAGGCTCTGTAATAAGCTGGGACGCAAGGACTAACCATTAATCAGTCATGCACACAAGTGTTCTATTAACTTGTAACACAATACTGGAAGTTTAAAGGGTTTAACACAGAGCAGCATCACTCCTGGTACGTCCACAAAGGAAGGTTACATCCTGGTGTGAGACTGGCTCCCACGAGGACATCTTCGCACATGTCCCTGGAAGTTTGCACTGGTGGTAATTGGAGCAGGATGCTCAAGGGACTGCGGGAGCATGTTTGTACGCCTTTCTCCTATAGGTGCAACAACAGCCTACACCCTGATGGTGCAGGCGCTCCCCTACTGCCCCCAGTGGTGTATGGTAAAAACACCCCACATCAGAGCCTGTCACATGTCGAGGCACAACGCAGGAGTCTCACTCCATATATCGTAACCGGGAAATCGGCACTACCGCAGGTCACTGACCATGTCATGAGTGATGTAATATGTTAGGTCAAAGCAGTGCATTGCAGGGGTGTGAGTTATAGTTAGCTCCGGTAACTATAACATCCAAATGTCACTGGTTTTGTAAGAACGAAATGTATGCTTAACTATAACGTCCTTGTAACATTTGTTTTTTTTAGTGAATACATATATATTTATACACACACACACAAATATGAGTGTATGTGTGTGAAAAATATAGCTTCTAAGACAGTGAGTGCTCTACCATACTGAACCTAATGACAGTAGGAGTTGCCAACAAGAATAGTTCATTATTATCTGTTATGATGATGTATGAGTCAGCTGAATTGGATTTTTTTTCTCACCCTTTTCCTTTTATTTACTGAGTCTGGCTCACCCTGCTGAAAACTTTGCGGCATATTTATTAAAGATTTGCGTCGCTCTTGTGCCATGCAATGGGATGCAAGAGCGACACAACTCTTAAGTATGATTTAAGTATGGTTTATCAAGTCATGCAAGGGCACTTTGCATGGCTTGATAAATCTAGAGTAGCGCAAAAAAGTGCACATTGCTGCACTGCATTACTATGCCCCAGGGAGGCATTCCATAGGTAGGTCCTGGGTGTTTCCTCGCATCCACCTATGAATTTTGGCACCCTCCCAGTTTTACCATAAGTGGTAGATCTCATAATGCATCAAAATGCTACGCCTCCCCAGGTGAGGCGTAGTGAAGAGAAATATCTTTATTTCTCCTCATTGCCTCCTCTTTAGTTTTGTGTAGGAAGGTATCCCTTCCTGTTTAAAAGCAATCCTGCTTATTATGCAGGCACCCTTGCACAATGGTGCAAGGTTGCCTGTGTTGGCGTTAGGCAGCACATTGCGCGCCAGAGCTGGGAAATGACGGGAATACATCATATATTGTTAAGTATGGGGCATTCCTACCCTTTCCCTATAACGCAGTGCAGAACTGTGCAGTAAGATGACTTGCTGCTCTGTGGTGTCTGATAATGTCATAAATATGCCCCTTTATTTCTTGAACATAAAAACAACAAAACAGTGTGACAATGCCGTTGTCCTACTTTGCAGGGCAGGAGAAACAAACCATCAGTTCTAGCGTTTTTCCTCTCTTTTTGTAGAGATGGAATTCAGTAAGGTCGGTTCACTTTTAGTCTAGGTCGGAGAAGCATGCAAAGCCCACTGTCATTAATCCAGCAAACAAAATCATTAAACTCTCTCCTTGTTCATTTCCCTGTTATGTATGGTACACCCACCTTACCAAGAGTATATTAAGTCTTGCACACTGCGATTTTCCAGAATATTGATGGTTACCAGGATTTAGAGCTGGGTTTAAACACGCAAAACCCTGGGATTGATTTGAATCTCTTGAAGCAGGGGAGGTTCCAATTTTGTTGCAAAGAACATATTTTCCATGCTATGCATATATACAGTTAGGGTTGAGCTGCACAGTTGAGTTGCAAACCTATAGGCCGTCTGCTTCATTTACCAGACATTGCTGGTAGGCATTTTCTACATAGAACCTGCTGGGCAAACGTCACAGGTGAGGCATCTCGGTGATGCTGACGATCTCTAACTATGGATGGTCCTCAGCCAGGGAGGCAGGGGTCATGACCTCTGACCCCCGCATCCCCCTCCCTAGCGGGATAGTGGGAACACCTACCAAGGTCTAAATAAAACCCTAGGTTTTCTGTTTGTACTGTGTTTTTTAACTTAGAATGTTTGGATATATTTATGTCAGTAATTGAATTGCATGGAACACATTTTAAGGAGTTGTGCCTATACTTCTGCAAAAAACCATGGCTACATAATTTCGCCTACCAACTTTTTAAACAATATTTTGTGTTTTTAAGGGTTGTGTTCAAGTTGTGTATTTATGTTTAATTATGCGAAAGGAATTTTGCTACACTGGATGCTGCATAAAGACTACTATTGTTTACTAACCTGAAGGGGACTTTGCCTACTACTAATGTAACACCCAAGTGTACCTAAAACAGACAAAGAAATATGACAATAAACATAAGCCGTAATATGGGTCCCTAACCTGCCCATACATGTACAACCTCTCTTCCCCCAAAGTGTCAGTCAGGCAAACCCTCTTCACATTCCAGACAGACAGGCTCAAATAACATTTGGACTCTGTAAGGACAGCTGTACCTGGAATACAGTCTTCCAAGGGAAAGACAAAAAGGGCAATATATTAAGTAAGGAAACAACTATCCTCCCTCTCCCAAGTACATTCTATTAATGCCACTGCAAATAACATTGCATTTGAAACTTGTCTCATTCCATCCATTAGATATACAACGAGTTTGGAGATTTTTAATACCCAGGGAGTTGTTCAAAATACCAGTTCAACATGTATGTTGATTAGATCACCCAAGATTGGGATCCCACAGTCACACATCATATAATTCTGCTGAGAAACAAGTTTCCATTCAGCCTACTGCTTGATCTATAGTGAAATTAGCACATTAAGACAAGAAGTACAGGTATTGAGTCAGAAGTAATCAGCTTGGCTGACATAATGGTTGCAAATAAGATAATGCAGAAAAATATGCAGAAGACATATCTCTACAATTGTTAGATCTACCTCATGGTGATAGAACTTCATCAACCTTGTTTTATTCACAAAAGGAATTAAAGGGGATAGTCCATGCTTGGGCGGCTGAGAAACATTATACACAAAGGGCCAGATGAGAAACCCTCAGTTTCGTAGATCTCTGCAAATCATCAATTTAATCCATCTCCAATGATTAATTTTTCTCCCATTATTTACACCATGACTGACATACACAGACAGGCCTGGATTTAGAGGGTTCTGACCAAACATTACAATTTTACAATATTGATAATTGTCTGAGATGCATAAAAACTTCAATGGCATTTTTCCCCAACCTGCACTCTGTTCATAATTCAAAGTACTAGGAGAAGGGGCCATTACTGCATAAGAATGGGGTACTCTGGAAGAGTAATCAGTTAACACCTGTCAATGCTACAGTACTCCTGGAAGGGATACATCCACTAACAGCAGATCAGTAAGAACCCCAAGTTTCCCTTATAAACAAGACACTTAGGGGCATATGTACAAGCCCCTATCGCCATGGGAACGTCACTTTTTGTGATGTTCCCATGGCGATAGGGTCCTTGCCTTATAGGCAGCTTTAAGCCACTTAACGTGGCTTAACGCTGCCTTGTACATAAGGCACCCTTTCACGCTATGTTTAGCGTGAAAGAGGCTTAGTCTGGATGTGATGGCCGTTCCACCGCAACACCCATTGTATTTAACAATGCCCCCTATGTACAAGGGTGGCGAACATAGGACACAATGCCAAAATTAAGACCAAGAAAATCATGGTCTTGAGTTGGCGAAACGAGTAGAAATGCATTATTTCTCCTTGTTTTTGCTTTTTCCATGTGTGCTGCCTTGTGCAGCACACATGAAAAAAGCAAAATTCCATGGTTTGTTTATGTACAGGAAGGTGTCCCTTCCTGTACATAAACAACCCTTTTTTAAAAAATTCAATTTTTTAACTTTCATGTGTGCTGCATTAAGCAGCAAACATGAAAGTAACAAAATGGCATTTTAGGATTGTTTATGTGCAGGAAGGGACACCTTCCTACACATAACCAATCCTCCCCAGAACACAGACACTCTTGCACTCTAGTGCAAGGGTTCCTGCGTTGGCGCTAACTTGTTAAACTTAGCGCCATCGCAGGAGGAAACGCAAGGGTGCACCACATTCTTGTAAATATGGTGCAGTCTTGTGTTTCCGAAGTGGAGGAGCATATCTTTAGGCCCAGGAGGCTAACGACAGGCTTCGCCACTTCATTGTAGATATCCCCTATGTTGATTCTGCTTGGAGAGGGAGTGCTTCGCTTCGATCAGGGGTGGCATTTTAGCAGCTGAGATGTTGAAGAGGCAGTTGGCTATCATTTGCATTGGAAAGGGGATGCAATAAGAATAGAATAAGGATTGTGGAACAATATCTAGAAAGGTTATTAATATTTGATTTAGAATTGAAGCAAAGAAAGGATTTGCAGCCCAAATCAGAGGGTTTCTGGTTAAGGAAACTCACAAGTTCCCAACCAAATATCAGCCCCTGTAAAGAACACTTGCATTACAGCAGTTAATCAAATGAATGCCCCGGTAAGGATTACCAGTTTTCCAGTAGCTCACATTGCAAAAGAAATTCCTTTTTACCAGCAAATTCATCCAGAAGTTAGAGAAAGTAGTTACCCCTTGGGTGATGTGCATTGATTATTGCCTCGAACACCACGCCAGCTCTAAGTACAAAGCATGGTAAGCAGGAACAGAACCTACTTAAACGTTTTGAGCTGGAACATAGCTGGTATTTGGAGGACGTTTCTTTTGCTAATTTGGCAATATTATATTATGGCCTTGACTTTTTATGTCTTCAAGAGATATGGCCTATGAATGGATTCCATCCCCTAGCTTTCTACACTACCTGCACTTCTGCAGTAATAGGGTCTGTCAGGAGACCATTGGGACTGTGTGTCTGATATATTAATGTTTTTTTGTTGTTGAAATATTTGTATTTGCTTTTTACAATACCTGAACACAACAAGCATGTCACATAAAACTATCATTCACCACCCTTCGTCCCCCCGCCCTCCCCCTGGCCAAACCACACTCCCTTCTTTCTCCTGACAGGACGGTGCATTGCTTCTCCAGGAGCCCCAAAGTGCAAAAGAACATTCCAGATTAGCCCCGCACCCAACTAGAGCAGCCGAGTATCCCTCCCTCTCTTGTTTACAATCCCGCATCTAATCCATGGTAACATCGCCATTTCCCCCACACTCTGTTAAACTTCTTAGGGCACCCCCTTGCCTTGTACGTGACCCTCCCTGCTGCCATGTATAAGTCCATACCCCTCCTCCACTCATCCAACCTCGGCGGGGTGGGGGCCCCCTACGCCCATGCCACGTCCCTCTTAGCCACCACCAGAGCTAGAACTACAAAAATCATGAGTGGGCAACTTAGATCAATATCATTTGTTATGCCTAGCAGCACCAGTTTGGGGTCTAGCGGCAGAGTGACTTCCAGAACCTGCCCCAACTCTCCCAAGACCTCTGCCCAGTATTTCTGTACGATGGGGCACAACCAGACAGTATGGTAAAAGTCCCCCCTCTCCTGGCCACACCTGAGACAATTTATGTTGCTAGCCCTCCCCATGTGGTGCAAACGTACCGTATCATAGTATACCCTGTGTATGATTTTATACTGGATAAGCTGCAAGCGGGACTTAATTGCAACTTCCCTCAGATGCATCAGGGCAGCCTCCCAATCCACCGTATCCATCTCCCCCACATCTTGCTCCCACGATTCTCTGAGCTTAACCAGCCCATCCGGTATGTAATTGATTAGTGTTTTGTAGGTCAGGGAAACTGTCTTACACAGGATGTGTTCCTGCAACAATCGCCCTTCGAGTGGTGCATACTCTGGTAAGGGCACGGCCAGCGCCTCTTCTGCCCGCCACGCATGTCGCAACTGCGCATATCTGAGGTACTGGGTTAGACACTGGCTATATGCAAATCAGCTCTGACCCTGTGCCTCATGGGAACAGTCCAGTTCGAACTACCAAGCCATGTCTTTCCCAGACCGGAATCAAGCATCCAAGGACCGGTTTCTGGCTATCAGCCTTCTTCAGCCTGGATAGCTTGACTCCAGTGGTGTGGAGAGCCTGGGACTCACGTCTGAGTATACCCAGCACACTCAGGGTGAAAATTGCAAAAAACACAGTTGATGGACAGAATGTAGAACAATGTCATACATTCACCCCAGTACAAGGATCTGGGCCTAAATCCATCATTTTTTTGCACTCCACACCACCCTGGGTTAGACGCTGGCTATATGCAAATCAGCTCTGACCCTGTGCCTCATGGGAACAGTCCAGTCCGAACTACCAAGCCATGTCTTTCCCAGACCGGAATCAAGCATCCAAGGACTGGTTTCTGGCTATCAGCCTTCTTCAGCCTGGATAGCTTGACTCCAGTGGTGTGGAGAGCCTGGGACTCACGTCTGAGTATACCCAGCACACTCAGGGTGAAAATTGCAAAAAACACAGTTGATGGACAGAATGTAGAACAATGTCATACATTCACCCCAGTACAAGGATCTGGGCCTAAATCCATCGTTTTTTTGCACTCCACACCACCCTGGGTTAGACACTGGCTATATGCAAATCAGCTCTGACCCTGTGCCTCATGGGAACAGTCCAGTCCGAACTACCAAGCCATGTCTTTCCCAGACCGAAATCAAGCACCCAAGGACCAGTTTCTGGCTATCAGCCTTCTTCAGCCTGGATAGGTTAACTCCAGTGGTGTGGAGAGCCTGGGACTCACGTCTCAGTATACCCAGCACACTCAGGGTGAAAATTGCAAAAAACACAGTTGATGGACAGAACGCAGAACAATGTCATACATTCACCCCAGTACAAGGATCTGGGCCTAAATCCATCGTTTTTTTGCACTCCACACCACCCTGGGTTAGACACTGGCTATATGCAAATCAGCTCTGACCCTGTGCCTCATGGGAACAGTCCAGTCCGAACTACCAAGCCATGTCTTTCCCAGAACGGAATCAAGCATCCAAGGACCGGTTTCTGGCTATCAGCCTTCTTCAGCCTGGATAGCTTGACTCCAGTGGTGTGGAGAGCCTGGGACTCACGTCTGAGTATACCCAGCACACTCAGGGTGAAAATTTCAAAAAACACAGTTGATGGACAGAATGTAGAACAATGTCATACATTCACCCCAGTACAAGGATCTGGGCCTAAATCCATCGTTTTTTTGCACTCCACACCACCCTGGGTTAGACACTGGCTATATGCAAATCAGCTCTGACCCTGTGCCTCATGGGAACAGTCCAGTCCGAACTACCAAGCCATGTCTTTCCCAGACCGGAATCAAGCATCCAAGGACCGGTTTCTGGCTATCAGCCTTCTTCAGCCTGGATAGCTTGACTCCAGTGGTGTGGAGAGCCTGGGACTCACGTCTGAGTATACCCAGCACACTCAGGGTGAAAATTGCAAAAACACAGTTGATGGACAGAATGTAGAACAATGTCATACATTCACCCCAGTACAAGGATCTGGGCCTAAATCCATCGTTTTTTTGCACTCCACACCACCCTGGGTTAGACACTGGCTATATGCAAATCAGCTCTCACCCTGTGCCTCATGGGAACAGTCTAGTCCGAACTACCAAGCCATGTCTTTCCCAGATTTTGCCGATGTCGCATTCAATGTTAAAGACCCCCGTGCATCGGTTCACTCGAGATGTCTGCACGAGTTGCGCTAGGATATTTATTCCTTGTATTATTTAGTAGATGTGTACGTATATGATACACAATGAACTCCCTGTCTCTCCTCGGTGCGACAGCTTGGATACAATGGTCTCTTCTCCGACGGCCTGCCCATCCGTGTTGTCTCGATATCTCAGCACCTCTTCTTGGGCTCCTCAAGTCAGGGCCGTATTTATTGTACATACGCACAAAGACATGTGAAAGGATCCCAGGCCCACAATGTCTGTCCCGCTGTCCGACCGGTACCATTTGAAAACGCGGCGACGCAAATATTACGTCAGATTTTGTAGCTAGGTGCTTTATTGGGCTCAGGAAGGCGCATATAGGTCCGTGGTTGCTGTGCACTGCGCAGCTGCGAGGCGCGACCTCCACAAAACGCAAACGCCGTCTAGACAGGATGTCCTTTGAGGTAACACGGAACCTAGTGTGGAGAGTGCGTTCAGCATCTCCAGATGTTTGCAGTTCTAATGCAGTGACCACAGTGAGCAGAGCATTCCTGCAGCTGTGCGTCGGAATCACAGCTCCTGGCGCTGGGTGTCACAGGCAGCGCGGCCTTTAATTCCCAGGGTTTAGAGTAGCTGGCATCAATTACATTGCTAATGTCTTTTACTTCAATAATTCCATTTCTAATTTCTTTTACTTCAATAATTGGTGTAATATTATTCCTAGAAACACTGACAGTGAATGTCAGTATCATAAAAGTAGTTATTGTTCGTTGAAACACTCGGCGAGATTTAACTGCTGTCAGCCCGAAGATAACTTTGATGGTTTAAATGCAGGAAACATGTCTAAATTTTTCAGGGAGGGTACTCTCCGCTAGTTGTAAAACATCAGCACAAGTGCAACGTTGCAATACGGAAGAGGGGGCCAAGACGATGTACTTTAACAGGCATTAGAAACGATCAACCTGCTCCAATTCTATCCTCTGCTTCAAGGAGAAGAATTTAATTAGACCACTTTGTTGCGCTACTATTTGTGCCTGTCACAATATGCACGCGGTTTCAGTAAGGGGATGGGGACGAATAGAATGTCTAATTAGGCAGACCGCGTTTACCAGCTAAATGCAATTAACGTTGCAATACATAATTAGGGATGTAACAGGGCAGACTCTGCACCCAAAGGAAGGGTGCTGCTCCATAGGAGAGCTTGGTGACATACTGGTTCATGGAAGGCCAAGTGCACAATATGACTCTAACTTACTATTTGTGCATGCCGCAGTTTGCACGCGGTTTTAGAGAGGGGGTGGGATGAATAGAATGTCTGAATTCAGCAGACCGCGTTTACCTGCACCATCCCAGCTTAGAACCGGGGACATGAAAATTAGTCTGTTCCTACCCTGGGGCATGGGGGGACAGGGCTAACCAGAAGGTTAAAGGTTTCATTCAAGTTTGTTGTTACACATGTGCACTTACAGGGAATAACAGTTGTGTTGTTCTTTCAGATACCGCTTGGAACACGTCGCAAGGTTAGCAGCCTCTTGGGAGAAAGGCGTAGATCATCAGGTTATTGCCGGGGGTAACGTTCATTGGGTCAGCCCTTTGAGCGAAGGGGCAGTTTGGTTGTGTTCTGCGTTCACGCCCGGGTAGGGCGGGGTCAAGTAGAGGAGCGGTGCATTGGGTAACGCGGGTTCCTTTACAGGTGTGCTTGCAGGGAATACGTTTTAACGATGAATAACACAGTGTTGTTTTACAGATTGCGCTCAGGAACGCGGGCAGGGATTGGCAGCGGCTAACTTTGAAAGAGCAGCAGGTAATGCACGGGTTGCGTACGTCGGTTGGGTTTTCCGACACAGGGACGGGCGGCTGCCAGATGGAGGGGCGCAGGCCAGCCGATCCCGCTAAGAAGGCACGATGCCACGGGAGGGGTTAGTGGGCGTGGGAATGTGTGGCTCAACTTCATGTACTTTCTCATCCGTAGGGACCCGGAAGGGTAGAAGCATTCGCGATGAGCTCCGCGGCGCCGCGTTGCCACAAGATGGGCTATGGGCGGAATTCTTGGCGGTCGCACAGGCTAAAGGGCCAGCATGGGCACAAGGCTTCATTGAGGCGCGTAGCCTAGAGGAGGCTGGCCGACCTGGGGCCCCCGAGGACGCTCCGGGCACTTCGGGAGAGGGGGCGCGTCCGTCCACCCGCAAGCGGAAGATCACCCGGAAGGAATTCCCGGCTGCACCAGCACGCAACAATCAGCCGGCGACACCACACCCCCCCGCTGCGCCACCAGCGGATATGCCGGTCGTACCTACCGTGGTACACGAGTCAGCGGCGGGAATAACAGACTTGGCCCAAATGGGTAAGACAATGGACGATATGATGGGTTTGATGGCAATGTTTCAGAAACGTTTAGACGCCATGGCTGGCCCCACTGCCTGGGTCGGCATCAGCGGATCCGGTGAGTCAAGTATGGGCTCAGTCATTGCCAGCGGGGCCGTCACCACTAGCAGGGTCACCATTGCTGGCCGGACCACCAGTGCTGCTGCCCGCCACCTCTGTTGCCAATGCCTTTAACACTCAGAGTGTCTCAACAGCCAACCAACAGAGTGCGGCCACCATTGTTCCTCAAAATGTCGCCCCTATTCTCACGGTCAGCCCTCAGATAGTCAATGCCTTTAACTCTCAGAGTGTATCAGCAGTCGCCCAGCAAAGTGGTACTCCCGCTGTTCATCAAAGTGTGGCCCCCATGTTTCCTGTAACGGTTGCCCCTCAGATTGTCAATGCCCTTAACTCTCAGAGTGTGTCAGCAGTCACCCAGCAAAGTGTTGCTCCCGTTGTTCCTCAAAGTGTGACCCCCATTGTTCCTCTAAGTGCCGCCCCCGTCATACCTCAAACTGTCACCCCTGGCTCACAGGCGGTTGGCCATGCACCGGCCACGGAAGGGGCAACATCAGGGGGACTGGCGCAACCTACAGTGGGTGGGGCCTCTTCAGTTCCGGTAGGGGCGTGTCAGCCAGCTGGCTCGGGGAAACCAGGCATGAAGTTGAAAGGTGGCTGTTCCTTGGCCAGACAGGTGCCTCAGGCTGCTAAGGAAGGTATATGGAGGAGGGAATATATTGACATTTTGACCCTGTTAATGCATGACAACGCAGGTGCTGACACAAGGAGGATGGGAAAGAAAGAGGAGGACAAGGTTAGATTTCAGCGTTGGCCCGAAAAAACTATTGAGAACTGGACCGAGGCATTCAACATATTGGCAGCTATCATAGTACAGAAGGACCCAGCTCAGAGCGAGGCCTTGATGGAGTATGCCAACTCCATCCAACAGGGGGCATGAGAGTCCGGAGGGATGGGCTGGTTTTCGTATGATCAAGAATTTAGAAAGACCATGGCCAGCTGCCCAGAAATAGGGTGGGACCACACAGACATCCAGCTCTGGTTTAAACACATGTGTAGGACTGGGAATAGCAAGAGGGACACTTCTCATAGAACACAGAGCGAGGGGAGTGATGCCAAGAAGTGGGAGCATGATCAAAAGTGGGAACAGTATCCAAGGCGGTCCTTCCAGCAGCCCTTTCGGGGGGGGCGGGGGAGGGGACATGGAGCGGGACCAAGACGCTTTAACTCGGGTACCTGCAGAATGTTCAACAATGGAGTATGTACCTGGGGGAGGGCGTGTAAGTTTGCTCATGAATGCAGCAAATGTGGTTCCCAGCACGCAGCAATCGCCTGCACCAGCGGCCAAAATCCCCCCCGCTTCAACACAGGGAGCGGATAGCGCTCGACAATAGGTTACCTGAACAGCAGACTGGACGGACTAAGCATGACAACGAGACAAGTGACAGACTCCCTTGGCAGCACAAAGAGCAGGCAGAGCACGGCAGAGGCCCACCTTTCATAGAGTCACAGGGCAGGGGTCGGAAGGAAATATGCAATGAGACTGGCGATGATGTAGTTCCCCAGCCGGGAAGTGGGTCGGATGACGTAGTTCCCCACCCGGGATGTGGGACGGAGCATTCCAAGGGTCCATCTCCCATAGTGTTGCAAAACATCTTACCTTTGCTCAGGGTGTATCCACTCTTAAAAGAGCGAACGCTATTAGTTGACGGATTTGTGGACGGCTTTAAGATTCCTTACAAAGGCCCCCTTGGCCTCAGGGACGCCTTGAATTTGAGATCGGCTAGGGACTTACCTCAGGTGGTCAGGGACAAGATCAGGAAGGAGGTTTGTCCTGGGGAGGGTGGCAGGGCCATTTCCTTCACCCCCGTTACAGAATTTTTTAGTTTCCCCACTAGGCGTGGTTCCAAAAAAGCAGCAAGGGACGTACAGATTGATCCATCATCTGTCCTACCCGGAGGGTAATTCAGTCAATCATTGGTTGGACGAAGGGGCGTGTTCGGTCTCCTATTGCTCGCTGGACATGGCCATTGATTTGATTAGGAGTACAGGCAAGGGAGCGTGGTTGGCCAAGGCAGACATCGAGTCAGCGTTCCGCCTCCTACCTGTTCACCCGGACAGTCAACACTTGCTGGGTTTCAGGTGGGAGGGGGCATTCTTTTTCCGTCGCTGCATGCCCATGGGTTGCGCGGTCTCATGCGCCTTCTTCGAAGGCATTCAGTTCCTTCCTTCAGTGGGCCCTCACGGCCAGGCATGGCATTTCCCAGGTCACCCATTACTTGGACGATTTCCTCTTTTTTGGCAGGGACGGTTCCCAGGAATGCGCAGAGGCCTTGCGAGCTTTTGAGGTCCTGTCAGAACATTTAGGTGTTCCTTTGGCACCGGGGAAAACTGAAGGGCCTGCACAGGTACTGCCATTCCTGGGCATAGAACAGGATACCATTAGAGGAGAATCCAGACTCCCAGCGGAAAAGGTGTGTGAACTGAGACAGGACATTAGTGCTATGATTGGAAAGGGTAGTGCAACGCTGGAGGTAGTACAGAGTCTGTTGGGCAAATTGAACTTCGCAGCGAGGGTCATACCGGCTGGTAAGGTGTTTTCCCGCAGGTTGGCAAAGGCTACGGCCAGTGTGAAGAAGAAGCATCACTTAGTACGTCTGGGACCGGGATTGAGAGCAGACCTGTGCATGTGGGACGAGTTTCTGAGGCAGTTCAATGGCACAGTGATATGGAGGGCTCCCTGGGAAAGCAGCCAAGGCTTATGTCTATTTTCAGACGCATCCGGTAGAGTAGGTTTTGGGGTGATCTTTGGAGAAAGGTGGTGTGCCATGAAGTGGCCGGATGCGTGGCGCAAGAAAGGGGTGACTGCAAATTTAACTGTCCTGGAACTATTCCCTATTGTGGTGGCACTGCATTTATGGCCAGAAGGACTGGGCAACAAGAAGGTGGTGTTTTGGTCGGACAACCTAGCCGTGGTCCAAGCAATCAATGGTCTGAGTGCTAACTGCCCGTTAGTTTTGAGTCTGCTGAGGGAATTAGTCAGGGCTGGGTTACGTAATAACATTGAGTTCAGGGCTAGGCATGTCGAGGGTGTCAAGAATGTGGCAGCTGACGCTCAATCTCGCTTTCAGCTGTCACGATTCCGAGAGGCATGGCTGCCGGCGGGGGAGGAGATGACACCATTCCCGGCAACTGTATGAAGAGTTGAAGAGGATGGGTCAACGGTTGAAGAGGATGGGTCAACGTTCCCTGGCCCAGACAACCAGGAGAAGATATGCGGCCCAACTGACCACTTTCCGTGCAGTGATCCAGTCCCTGGGAGCATCAGCCTTAAGTACAGGGGAACAAGTGGAGGTTTTTGTGGTATGGGCAAGGGAGACGGGCAAGTCCCATTCCTGGGTGTGCAGCCACCTGGCAGCGCTGAGACATGAGACATGTTTAAATGGCGAGCAGGATCCAACGGGGGCATTCAGGATCAGGGCAGCATTGAAAGGGTGGGCCCGGGATGAAGTCAAGTTCCCAGACAGAAGGGCAGGAATCGAGTCCCCCCCCCTCCAGCGCATAGTGGACACGGTGCCGTCTGTCACTAATTCGGCATTCGAGGCGCAGCTCTTCGCAACAGCCTTCTGTTTGGCATTCTTTGGTGCCTTTCGGGCCAGCGAGCTGGTGGCCAAATCCAAATCTGACAGGTCAGGGAGAGCTTTAGACATGATGGACGTCTGCGCCAGGGATTCATTAGTGCTGTGGCTACGCAAATCCAAAACTGACCAGGCGGGGAAGGGCGTGGCCATCACGTTACATGCATTTGAGGATCCCAGGTATTGCCCAGTCACCTTAGTCAGGGAGTACCTGAAGATCAGGCCTCTGCTGGCGGGCACCTTCTTAATTCATGCTGACGGCACGCCATTGACCAAATACCAGTTTGAGCGAGTGATGGCGACGGTGATGGCCAGGGCGGGCTTGTCAGGTACCGAGGAAGGTCGGAAATTTTCCAGCCATTCATTTAGGATAGGTGCAGCTACCGCCGCATATAGGGCCGGGCTGGGCGAGGAAGGTGTCAAGAGAGTGGGGAGGTGGTCGTCCTCTTGCTATCAGCGATGTGTCCGCCCATGAATAATCCTGGCCGCAGTGGCCACACTCATCCACGAGAATTGGGAGAACGAGTCATTTGATCTCCCAGAAGCGTGTCAATTTTGTTTGTTGTGTGTAATTATGCAAAGCCAATTTTCATTGAGGTGCAGATATTTATGTGCAGACCGATAAAGTAAAAAAAAAGTTTTCGCTTGTTGTGCAGTGTTCAATTATAAATAAAAACAATAATGCCAACGGTGTCTTTTCTTGCAGCTGACTGTTGCGTATGGGTGATGGGCCATTCTTACGTTACCAGGCTGGAACAGTGGGCGTCATACAGGAAATGGGATTTGGCCTTAGCAAGGACACAAATTCTATGGCTGGGTTTCCCGGGAATGAGATGGGGCCAGCTGAGGTTCAGGCTGGACCAATGCCTGGCAGCACGTGGTGGGCCTCCCGACATCCTCATTATCCACCTTGGGGGGAATGATCTGGTGACGGTGGGGAGGAGAACCTTAGTAGAAGCCATGCAGAGGGATGTAACTGCTATAACTAACAGATTGGGAGCGACGGAGCTAATATGGTCGGAGATTGTCCCCCGCAGGGCCTGGAGGGGAGCACGGTCAATAGTTGCTATAGAACAAGGCAGGAAGAGGGTCAACAGGGCCATGCAGAAATTCATGGAGAGGAGGGGCCTGGGGTTCATTAGGCATGCGCTGATACAGGAAAGGACTGAGGGATATTATGAAAGCGACGGGGTGCACTTGTCAGGGCTTGGTATGGATGTCTTTCTCATGGACTTGCAGGAAGCCCTGTCAGCGGCAGGGTGCCAGTGAGCGTGTAGGTGGGGGGGCTCTGTCATCGACGGGGGCCTCCTCCAGAGCTGTGGCGGAGTACAGGGCGATCTGGAAGCAGATGGACAATAGGGGTACCTCTGCGGCAGAAGGATACAGTCAAATACCTCTGCCTGGCACAGTAGGGGTGCCTGAGCCAAGAACCTGGAGCCGAGGGGGTTCCAGGAAACAGCGTCGGCGCCCCGTTAGTCCTTCGGGCGGTCGGGGGGCCTGAACCGACCGGGGGTGTGCCTCATCGCTCCGCCCTGACAGGGAGGGCGGGAGTAGAACGAAATAAAGTGATAATTTACTGCACCGTCAGAGCATCGACTCGCCGTGCAAGATGGCTCGTTGGGCATGCGGGTCAGCGAGGGGCTGCCGCTTTGGATCGCCTGTAAGATGACCCACCTTATCAGCTACTGGTTGTACGAAATAAACCTGCACCGCTGCTTTCCCACAAATATGTCTCATGAGTTTCCTTGGTATGTAAGTGGTAACGTGCACAGTGTGGAGCGAGCGCTGGCGGTGTGGGCACTATGTCGCTGGCCGCGCGACACAGAGGGGAGCATGGGCGAGACAGCGTCCTAGTCCCACATGTCGCGCGAGAGGAATTTACAGCGCGCCAACCCCCCGAGCCACCCTCCTCGCCAACGACCAAGGGGAGGGCGCTCTCAGGCGGGGGGCGTTCCGGGGGGGGGTTATAGCAGGCCCAGCAACGCTGTTCGGTCTTTCCTGCCGCGTCGGTTCCCTGGGCTGCTCTGCGCTGTTTCCACCCTATCCCTGACCCAGCGGCAGAACGGAGGGCGAAGTTGTGAACTGTTAATGGTCATGTTTTGTGTTGCAGGCGGAGTCACAGGGCGATCTGGAAGCAGATGGACAGTAGGGGTACCTCTGCGGCAGAAGGATACAGTCAAATACCTCTGCCTGGCACAGTAGGGGTGCCTGAGCCAAGAACCTGGAGCCGAGGGGGTTCCAGGAAACAGCGTCGGCGCCCTGTTAGTCCTTCGGGCGGTCGGGGGGCCTGAACCGACCGGGGGTGTGCCTCATCGCTCCGCCCTGACAGGGGGGGGCGGGAGTAGAACAAAATAAAGTGATAATTTACTGCACCGTCAGAGCATCGACTCGCCGTGCAAGATGGCTCGTTGGGCATGCGGGTCAGCGAGGGGCTGCCGCATTGGATCGCCTGTAAGATGACCCACCTTATCAGCTACTGGTTGTACGAAATAAACCTGCACCGCTGCTTTCCCACAAATATGTCTCATGAGTTTCCTTGGTATGTAAGTGGTAACGTGCACAGTGTGGAGCGAGCGCTGGCGGTGTGGGCACTATGAATGGAATGAAGTTAGTACCAGACAACAGGTTGTTTGTCTTAATATATCAGAAATCTTTGTTAAAACAACTCTTTCGAACACCTTTCCTTACAATAGGCCATCTGTAATAGGACGGTCCGTTCAGCTTGGCCGAGGTCCAACATACATGTTACATCTTGTTGCCACTATTAACAATGCTTGAAATGGAAAAATAGAAGTGCAAGTAGTCTGTAGCAGCGTACCTGCTTGTTTCTGAGAAGTGCGGTACTCTCCAATCAAAAGTATTACGCCACACTTGAAAAGTGCCGGTACTCTCCCTCTCAAACATAAAAAAGTGCTGGTACTCAGTACCAGACAGTACTGGCCCATTTAAAGCACTGACTATTAAGTATCACTTAACTCGACATCCCATAAACTACAGTCACCCCGATTATACATCGCTTACGTTCACAGTAAACCCTACAGAACGCAAGCGACTTGTAATAGGCGGCACTTCAGGGACACGTTTCTTCTTCCTTGCACTGTTGTGAAGTACATGCATTAGCATATACCACCTTTCAACAAGTGTAATCACTTTCAGCCAACATCAGCATGAGCTAGTTAGCTGCTCGCCAAAACAGCAGCCGAGAACAAGAGACAACACAGATTAGGAATAATATATTTGAACAAGCCCAATATAAGCAATCCACTGGATTTCCTGTTTGACTGGTGGTTAAAATCACCCCTGTGTGTCGCTATCCATTCATTAAGCTTCAGGCTTCTGAAAAGGTTGCTTTTGCTCACTCTCTGAATTTAAAAAGCGTTGTGATAATTTGACTGAGGAATTTTCGGGGGGGGAGATTAGTTGCGTGAATTGGGAAACTTCGGAATTTCTCTTTCTTTTAAATATAGTAGGGGAATTGTTTTTACTTGCTGACATTGTCAGGGTATTGTTTTAAAATAGAGTGCACCATTACCCTTGCTCATCGGGCGGCACTTTTGGGGGGTTACTACAGGACAGCGGCCATCTTAGACGCGACTCGTGTTGTTCGCGGTCAGCGTTCCAGATGACGCACGCTGCACGCCTGCTTTAGCCAAACCTTTTAAATATGATGCCTGCTCGGACGTGCAGCGGGTGCTCGGTGCGCCTAAGGCAAGCCCGTCTGCGCCCGTCAGCGCTAAGTCAGGGCTCAGGGCGAGCTACTCTGCCCGATATGACTCGGAGAATTGCAATACCATTCACCCATCGAGTGAGTGGCTGAAATCTCTGAAACCCCTTCCTTGTCCGTCTCACAGAGTTTGGTCCTTCGGTCCTTCAAGGGATTATACCTGTGTGGACTGTGGGTTTAGCTTTGCTGCAGAGCCCTTGGAAACGGATATGTCTGCTGACCGGGGAACATTAGTGCCTGTCTCATCAATGCCAGATCAGTGAATAAGCACTTTGTAGATGTTACTGATTTGATTACTGACAACGGTCTGGACATATTGTTTGTTACTGAGACTTGGCTTGATGCCTTTTCTAGTCCTGTAGTGGCTTTGGCTACACCTACTGGTTTTAAAGTGCACAGGTTGATCGCCTGGTAGGCAGAGGTGGTGGCCTAGCCATTTGGTATAGGGAAGGCTGGACCCTTCACAGCGATACATCCACCCTTTGGTGTGACTGTGAGGTGCTGAACTTTAGTTTACAACTGTCAGCCCACTTTACTTTGGGGGGGTCCCTGATCTACCGGCCTCCTGGGCCTGCCAGGAGCTTTCTGGATACCTGTGGAGACGCGCTGGCAGAGCGTGCACTGCACTTCTCGAATTTTGTGTTTCTTGGTGATGTTAATATCCATCTTGACCACACTAAGGAGATGGACCCTATAGCTCTCTTTGATGCCCTTCATCTGACAAACCTCCCTAAAAGAGTTATGTTTCCCACCCACTTAGAAGGGCACACTCTGGACATCATCTGTGCTAATTTCCCTTTATTAGTGATGAGGCCGAGGCCGGTCGCCTGGTCGGATCACTTTCCCATATTCTTCTCATGGGTCTTGAAGAATTCTCCATGACCAGCCAACTGCCTTCACCCCCCAGTCTCTAGGAAAATGGACCCAGGTCTGCTGAGCGCTGCCCTGGCCGCTTCCCGGCCTTCCATATTGGGGGGTCTGGAGGATAATGTATCTCAGTTTGCTGATTGGATTGCAAGCTCAGTGGCCAATCTGTCGGCACCTTGACAGCCAAGACTGAGGAGAGACTCCCCCTCCAAGCCGTGGTTTACTTCTGAGCTGAGGACTCTGAAAAATGCATGCAAAATAGCAGAGAGAGCTTGGCGTGCCTGCGGCTACAGCTCAACTGATAAAAACACTCTTAGAGCTAAACAAAAACTTTATTATGCGGCGATAGGAGAGGCCAAAGGCCAGCACTATGCCGCTCGTATTGAGCGGGCCAACAACAACTCCAAAGAAATCTTTGTAATTGTGCAGAGTTTTTTGGCCCATAGTGCCCAGGTGGCGGCTGCACCTGCCTCAGAGACCTGGTGCAACACCTTGGCATTATTCTTTAGGGATAAAATAATTAGTATCCAAGAGACGCTCTCGTTTCCTCCTAGGAATTCCGGCGCTTTGCTGGCGCTGCCTATGCCTAGGGTAGAACCGGCCTCCACCTTTTCTGAATTTAGGCCTGTTGATTCTGCCAGTTCTCTCAGAATCCTTAAGGCCCTTAAGTCCAGCTCACCCAACGATCCCTGTGCAGCCAGGCTACTGTCTGATGTGGCAGACAACATAAATATAGAAGTGTACTTTATGGTTAACAAATCACTGTGTTAATCGTGTGTTCCAAAGGCATGGAAACATGTGTTAATTCTCCCACTACTTGACGGCAACAATAAGAGGTAGGCTCCCTTTCATTAATTACTTATATTTCGGAAAACGCACCAAAACGAGGGGTAGGCTCCCCAGCGCTATTCCCCTCACAGACCCTTCAGGTCACACGGCGCTCTTCTCCTCAGCAAACGGCGCTATTCACAGCACACCGCTCCTCTCCCTCTGCTCACACAGCTCTCAGCTCTTCCAGGCACAGCGCTTCCGGTGGCAGGTTGGCACCTCGCAACTCGCGGTGCTCAGGGCTTTGCAGCACTTCGGGGCATCACAGCACTTAAGCCACAACAGTCATAGGGCATAGTGCTTTAACACGCCACAGTCCCTCGGGGGCACAATTCTCCCCGGGCAGCTCCTCACAACCCAGCACTTCCAAAGGGCCACCGCTTCACAAGAGGGGGTAGACAGTCCCACTCCTCACCTCCTGGGCGCTTCTTCCACATAGCGCTGGTGCGGTTCCAGGTCCAAACAGCGTCAGCGACCTGTGTAGGGGCCCGGGGGACAGCAGGGGGGGGTTAGGGGTGCAGGGCCCAGCTCACAGGCCCATGTGGCGGTAACACCTCGCAGCAGGTCCCCTCACGTTCCTGTCCCAGCTCTGTGTGACTCTCTGGTGGCACATCCCCCTTACTTATACCCTCCTCCCAGGCAGTGCCAGAACCTTCTAGAATGTTGGCAACTCTGGCCTAAACTGGCTCAAGGGGAGGGGTTGAGCACCCTGGGTGCCAAGCTTTCCCTCCAAAAGCTAGGGGTGGCTGGGTAATAATATCTAGACCGCTGACCTATGGCAGTCAGGTGGCAAAACCCATGGCAATGGCATCTATTTTAAATACAGAACATTTCAGTCAGGTGCATTTCTAAAATGGGGGAACATTTCCTGCACACCATTTCGTGACATTACAATTTTAAAACAGGGCAACTCTTACCACACATGGCCTATACAGGTTTACTACCATGGGGAAGACATCCTAGTCAAGGGGGTCAAAAGCGAAAATTTTCGGGGGAGAAGGCCAAGTCCAACACAATGCTATTGGTCTCGCATTTAAATGTGAGACCTATGGCATTTCAAACAAACGGCCGCCATTGTCCCAGCTGCTTGGAAAATGAACCCCGGCATGGCCCGCTGAATAGAAGCAAAGCATGTCATTGTGTCTAATGTAGGAGAAACTCAATAATTAAAATAGTACACATACCATGTAACAACCAAGTAAAGGGGCTAGGAGCCATGGGAGGTTACAAATGAACACATGGCCATACTATGAGGGAGTAACAAGCCTATTTAGGAATCAAAAGACAGCATTTATGAAGGAGAAAGACACAAGCCAATGAAAAATACGATTTTATACACTGTTAATTATTATTATTGCACAGGTTTTAGAATTAGGAATGTTCAGCATAATATTGCATATTTATATGTATTTATATATACATTTTAAATCAAAGTACTGTAAATGTCAACCATTATTTTATATATATATGAGATATATATGTAAATAGATGATCGGCTACGAGAAGGTAGTCAACAGGGTATTTAAACCTGGACGCAAAATCAAATTTTCTTTTATCATTGAATTCTTTTATCATTGAATTTGAACAGTTGCAATTTTTTCAAAATCTGAGTATTTAAACTATTATTGTATAAAAAAAGAAGAAGAAAAAATTGAGCTGTAACATGTGATACATACTAAGACCAATTGAGGCAGTATTTTGTCTATGTTCATGCTGAATTTATGCACCTGTCACTTTAAGAGCAAATAACACAGAAAAGGTAAAAACATCAAAAAAAGAAAAAAACTTGAAAATGTGAAAAAAATGTTAAGTATAAAAACAGGTGGTAATTGACAATGCTCATCATGTGATCAAGGCACTTGTAGTGCCGAAACGCGTTATGCTGCTAGCACTGAAGGTGGACTCAATGAAATAAAGAAAATCTGCACCTACCTGTGGTCTGTGCTCTGTGTGTTCCAAGGAGTGGCAAGGAGTACTGTTGGATATATATATATATATATATATATATATATATATATATATATATATATCCATCCAAACCCACGCGCAGACCTCAGCAGCGTGAAACCGACCACACCAGCGTACTTGGGATCCGTTTATTTCGGCAGAAATGCATTACGCGTTTCGAGGTAACACACCTCTTAATCATATGCACAGCATTGGGGGTGGGTTCGTTAGTTCTTTAAAACGTAGCTCAAACATTGAAGTAGGACCAATGTCAATTTGCTTAAAGAGGCAGGCTGTTTCAAGCATTTTCAAAATACAGTGTAGGGTTGCATTAGGCAGTACTTGTATTAATCTTTTTGCTGTAAAATACTTGGGTCTCACTGTAATTTCTTCCAGGTTCACCTTAACACCCTGTACGCCTTCATTGTTTGGTATTTGGACTCCATGTCCCACAATGCCTCTTGTCGGTACTCCGATTTCTCAGCTTACTCCAATGTAGATTTTGGCAGACTTTAACAGCGTTTCTCCAACACCTTCACAAGCCTTTCTCAGGTAAAGTACCATATTACGGCTATATGTGATGGTCAGAGATACTGTCGAAAGGATTGCGACCATCCCGTTTTCTGCTGGTTCTTCTTTGCCTCAAAATAGTTCGTCTGTGCGCTGTGCTTAAGGGAAAAACCCTCTGCAGACTCTGGCAAATTCAATACTTCATTTCCAGGGTGAAGCGGGCTTCATGACAAAGCCTCATCCATCCGACACCTTTCCGTGATAATTGTTTTAGCCGGCGGGCGCCCAGGTTTGTTTCACACAAAGTTCAAAAGTTTTGACAAATAAGGCGCCCTTCCATGCGAGTTGGGGTCGGTACCAGGTGTGTCAAGCACCTCTTGAATCCATCCAAACCCACGCGCAGACCTCAGCAGCGTGAAACCGACCACACCAGCGTACTTGGGATCCGTTTATTTCGGCAGAAATGCATTACGCGTTTCGAGGTAACACACCTCTTAATCATATGCACAGCATTGGGGGTGGGTTTGTTAGTTCTTTAAAACGTAGCTCAAACATTGAAGTAGGACCAATGTCAATTTGCTTAAAGAGGCAGGCTGTTTCAAGCATTTTCAAAATACAGTGTAGGGTTGCATTAGGCAGTACTTGTATTAATCTTTTTGCTGTAAAATACTTGGGTCTCACTGTAATTTCTTCCAGGTTCACCTTAACACCCTGTACGCCTTCATTGTTCGGTATTTGGACTCCATGTCCCACAATGCCTCTTGTCGGTACTCCGATTTCTCAGCTTACTCCAATGTAGATTTTGGCAGACTTTAACAGCGTTTCTCCAACACCTTCACAAGCCTTTCTCAGGTAAAGTACCATACCAAGTATAAAAACAGGTGGTAATTGACAATGCTCATCATGTGATCAAGGCACTTGTAGTGCCGAAACGCGTTATGCTGCTAGCACTGAAGGTGGACTCAATGAAATAAAGAAAATCTGCACCTACCTGTGGTCTGTGCTCTGTGTGTTCCAAGGAGTGGCAAGGAGTACTGTTGGATATATATATATATATATTACCTACTGGCGGTCGCCAGTAGGTATATATAGTTAGGATTTTTTCTCTATGGGATTTTTGAAAATTCTATGTCTAATAACTTTGGCGTTTGTGGACGGAATTGGCTGAAATTTTCAGGAAAATGGAACATTTTGTTTCTGAGCAGCCCCTGACAATTTGGAGGGGTTTCATCAAGGGGGGGCCGAGAAAAAAGGGGGGTCCCAAAACGCGTTTTTCCCATGTTAATTTCCATAGGGCGGTTGGCCTCACTTTTAGCTCGAGCGGCTGAATGGATTTGCACGAAACTTGGCAAAATTGTAGGGACTGTTAGCCCGATGTGCCTTTGCTAGGTCTCAATATATGTGCTCCAGTGGATTTTGAGTCATTTAGGTTAAAAAAAAGATATATATCTGGGCGGAGCCTAACCACACATCTGATCTGATTGGCTGTCAGCACTTCATCCAAGAAGTGTTGGCAGCCATCTTGGGACCAATATACATGAACGCACATCATTAAAAAGCATTGTAGTTAATAGAGGGTTTTAGGACTTTAGTTACATTATAAATCATTTGTTGATGGTACCATACTCGTTTTAAGAATTGTGGTGGGTTCTAAGGTGATTTTACCATGTGAAAAAACCTTCTGCTGTGATATCATGAATATTGTTTGAAAGAAAACTAATATCTCATGATTTTCCCACAGTGGTTTGGAAGGGGATCTATAAGCTAAACTGAAAGCATATTTTCTGTAAATTCACATTATCTTTCTCAGTCATGTGAAAATGAAGTCTGACATTCTCAGTAAAACATGTACATCCAACAAGGACAGAGACTGTCAGTTGATTCCTTTGTGTTCTACTGCAGCCTCCTAGAGTGTTCTAAAGAACAACTAGAGAGCTAACAGTCCTACTTATTACAAAGGTATGGCACACCTGAAGCCATCTTGATTGGAATAAAGTGGTAACTCTTAAAACATTTAATTTAAAAAGAAACAACATGAGTGGGTATATTTTGCCATAGAAAGTATGATTAGTGCTGCAGAATGAAAAATTAGGGCACATTTTGAGTGACTTCTCAAATCCTTTTCTATTTCATTAAAACATTCTGACATGCAGTCTCCCAAAATGGCCACCAGAGACAAAAGAGCCCAAATGTAGCCCAAATATCACCCAGATGTAGCCCAAGTATAGCCCAATGACAGAATGTCCCTGAGTGTTCTAAAGAACAACTAGAGCGCTAACAGTCCTACTTATTACAAAGGTATGGCACACCTGAAGCCATCTTGATTGGAATAAAGTGGTAACTCTTAAAACATTTAATTTAAAAAGAAACAACATGAGGGGGTATATTTTGCCATAGAAAGTATGATTAGTGCTGCAGAATGAAAAATTAGGGCACATTTTGAGTGACTTCTCAAATCCTTTTCTATTTCATTAAAACATTCTGACATGCAGTCTCCCAAAATGGCCACCAGAGACAAAAGAGCCCAAATGTAGCCCAAATATCACCCAGATGTAGCCCAAGTATAGCCCAATGACAGAATGTCCCAGAGTGTTCTAAAGAACAACTAGAGCGCTAACAGTCCTACTTATTACAAAGGTATAGCACACCTGGAGCCATCGTGATGGGAATAAAGTGGTAACTCTTAAAACATTTAATTTAAAAAGGAACAAAATGAGGGGGTATATTATGCAATAGAAGGTATTATTAGTGCTGCAGAAAGAAAAATTAGGGCACATTTTGAGTGACTTTTCAAATCCTCTTCTATTTCATTAAAAAATTCTGACATGCAGTCTCCCAAAATGGCCACCAGAGACGAAAGAGCCCAAATGTAGCCCAAATATCACCCAGATGTAGCCCAAGTATAGCCCAATGACAGAATGTCCCAGAGTGTTCTAAAGAACAACTAGAGCGCTAACAGTCCTACTTATTACAAAGGTATGGCACACCTGAAGCCATCTTGATTGGAATAAAGTGGTAACTCTTAAAACATTTAATTTAAAAAGGAACAAAATGAGGGGGTATATTTGGCCATATGAATTATGATTAGTGCTGCAGAAAGAAACATTAGGGCACATTTTGAGTGACTTCTCAAACCCTCTTCAATTTCATTAAAAAATTCTGACATACAGTCTCCCAAGATGGCCACCAGAGACAAAAGAGCCTAAATGTAGCCCAAATATCACCCAGATGTACCCCAAGTATAGCCCAATGACAGAATGTCCCAGAGTGTTCTAAAGAACAACTAGAGCGCTAACAGTCTTACTTATGACAAAAGTATGGCACACCAGAAGCCATCTTGATTGGAATGAAGTGGTAAGTCTGAAAACACTCAATTTAAAAAGGAACAACATGAGGGGGTTAATTTTGCCATAGAAAGTATGATAAGTGCTTCAGAAAGAAAAATTAGGTATCATTTTGAGTGACTTCTCAAATCCTCTTCTATTTCATTAAAAAAATTCTGACATGCAGACTGAAACATGCACTTTGAATACCAGCAGCAGACGTCCCTGGTGAGCAGTAGCTTTACTACAGTGATCTAATGTGCAACTAGAGTGCTAACATTCAGAATTTATGGCAAATGTGTGACACATCTGAATGCCTTCTTGATGGAACCAAAGTAAACAAGCATTGAAAATGCAATAGATCTCGCCCTCGTTTAAGTTAAAGCCATTCTGTTTGTAATGAGGTGGCTTTTTAGCTTTGCTTTTATTAGTGTTTTTTCAACTTTCATGTAAATAACATGCATCTGTATGCATATAAGTATATGTATGCATGCATTTATGTTTGTATTTATATAGATATACAGATGATATATGTTTATATATGTATGTATATATATATTCACTGAAAAAACCATAGGTTATAGACCATATATAGTTAGGAATTAGCATTTACAAAACCTTGAAAATTCACTGAAAAAACCATAGGTTATAGACCATATATAGTTAGGAATTCGCATTTACAAAACCTTATTTTACTCACACAAAACCATTGAAATTCCATATATAGTTAGTTGCACTAACTATATATCGCGCACCCGCAATCCACTGCTGATGATGTCACATATTACATCATTCATGACATGGTCAGTGACATCACTGATGACATCACTGATGACATCTCAAATGACATCACTGATGACATCTCAAATGACATCACTGATGACATCACTGATGACATCTCATTTGACATTACTGATCACATCACTGATGATATCATTCATGTGATAATACGATGAACCTCTTCAGACTCTAATATAACCTTAGATACAATCAGTGTAAACAGACACTCACAGACTGTCACTCATCCATGGAGTTACTCACACACCTAGTCAGTCATGCAAAGAATCAATCACACCTCCATTTCCTCAACTATACAGTTATACAAACTTTACTTATTCAAACATATACTAACACATATTTACTCTCTTATACAATCCCTGATACAAGTTCACAATGATCCATACAGCCACTCACACATTCACTGGCACTTATGCACAGTTATTTATATATGTCAACTCTCACATGTACCGTGTTTTACATATGTACTTACTTTGACATGTAGCACTGAGATATCCATTCACTCACCAATACACTCATGCACACGAGTCAACCGCCCATACAGCTGTTTCCACATGCACTTTTGAAACCATACATCTAGTGAATCAACTGCTCACACATCTATGCACAGAGTCATACACCTCCCAGCCACCCACACACACACTCAGTCTCCCATACAAATACTTGGGCAACCAATCAATAGCCCATATAGTTACTCATATAGCTACTTATCAACACATGCAACAGTTTACAGAACAACAGACATAATGATGCACAAATTAAGACAGTTTAGTCACTAACCCATGCACTCAGTGAGACACATTTAATCACTCACTCATACAGTCAGTCATGCACCTACTAAATCCTTCATCCAGACACTTATACATCCACTCATTCTTCAATATGTAAGACATATTTTAACTTTACAGAAACATACAGTCACTGGATGTTGTCATCAGTGATGTCATCAGTGATGTCATTTGAGATGTCATCAGTGATGTCATCAGTGATGTCACTGACCATGTCATGAATGATGTAATATGTGACATCATCAGCAGTGGATTGCGGGTGCGCGATATATAGTTAGTGCAACTAACTATATATGGAATTTCAATGGTTTTGTGTGAGTAAAATAAGGTTTTGTAAATGCGAATTCCTAACTATATATGGTCTATAACCTATGGTTTTTTCAGTGAATATATATATATATATATATATATATATTCTTTCATACCATGCTTGTACGATTGAAGAAGGCGCTGACTCCATGAATCTGAATCCAAACTTTATTCGTAGATCAGTGTCTGCTTAGACGCGTTTCGGCGTTACCGCCTTGTTCACTACATCTGCATTTGAATAAAGGGCGTACATATATGCACAGAGCAATGGGTGTGTCATTCAATTAGCATACAGGTTAAATCCAGATGTTGCCATGGTTACATTGTGGCTGAACCTGTATTGAAAAGTCTTTTCACAGTTTTTACACCCATATATATATATTCACTGAAAAAACCATAGGTTATAGACCATATATAGTTAGGGATTAGCATTTACAAAACCTTAATTTACTCGCACAAAACCATTGAAATTCGCATATATAGTTAGTTGCACTAACTATATAACGCGCACCCGAAATCCACTGCTGATGATGTCACATATTACATCATTCATGACATGGTCAGTGACATCACTGATGACATCACTGATGACATCTCAAATGACATCACTGATGACATCCCTGATGACATTATCCAGTGACTGTGTGTTTCTGTAAAGTTTAAATATGTTTTACATATTGAAGAATGAGTAGATGTAGAAGTGTCTGGATGAAGGATTTAGTAGGTGCGTGACTGACTGTATGAGTGAGTGATTAAATGTGTCTCACTGAGTGCATGGGTTAGTGACTAAACCGTCTTAATTTGTGCATCATTATGTCTGTTGTTCTGTAAACTGCTACATGTGTTGATCAGTAGCTATATGAGTAACTATATGGGTTATTGATTGATTGTCGAAGTATTTGTATGGGAGACTGAGTGTGTGTGTGGCTGGCTGGGAGATGTGTGACTGTGCAGATCAATGTGTTCTTGTATCAATGATTGTATAAGAGAGTAAGTATGTGTTAGTATATGTTTGAAAATGTAAGGTACTCTATGTTTAACTGTATTGATTAGAAAATGGAAGTGTGATTTATTCTTTACAGGACTGACTAGGTGTGTGAGTAACTCCATGGATGAGTGGCAGAGTGTGAGTGTCTGTATTGGTGTATGAGTGCATATGATAGTGTTGTAAAGATGAGTGATTGTATGTATGATTCTATGGGTGAATGAGTGAATCTGTGTGTAGACAGAGGAATCAGTGAGTGCGTATGTAGTAACTAGTATTGGTGTGTCAATGGTTTAAAAAATTATATTCTGTATTTTTCACTGGATGTAACAGAGGTTATATTAAAGTGTGAGGAGATGCATTGTATTGTCACATGAATGAAATCATCAGTGATGTCATCAGTGATGTCATTTGAGATGTCATCAGTGATGTCATTTGAGATGTCATCAGTGATGTCATTTGAGATGTCATCAGTGATGTCATCAGTGATGTCACTGACCATGTCATGAATGATGTAATATGTGACATCATAAGCAGTGGATTGCGGGTGCGCGTTATATAGTTAGTGCAACTAACAATATATGCGAATTTCAATGGTTTTGTGCGAGTAAATTAAGGTTTTGTAAATGCTAATCCCTAACTATATATGGTCTATAACCTATGGTTTTTTCAGTGAATTTTCAAGGTTTTGTAAATGCTAATTCCTAACTATATATGGTCTATAACCTATGGTTTTTTCAGTGAATTTCAATGGTTTTTTAATAGCAAATATCAAAAGCTGTAAAATGTCAAGTACGTGGTAGGTAAAAACATTTTCGTATTTATGCACGCTGATGTGCTTTGAACGCTGCCCCCCCTCCCCCTCTTTTCTTTTAGGGGTATTCTCTCTTTGCAGATAGTGAAGGGTAGGTAACACAGGCCTTTGCCCCCGTTGTAATCCGTCGTGCCTGCTTCCCTCGCCATTTGATTGATTTTTATCCTAGCATTTATTGTTTTGGAATTGGTTCTCTTTGGTTCATTCTCTATTTACAAACAAGCACAGAGTCGCAATACTCTGTTTAGTCTTTGCAGATAGTGAAAAATCGTTAAAAAAACAAAAGGAATCAAGCAAAATCAGTAGGCCACTAATGGGATCTCTTTTTGACCTCGCTAAAATAGAAACATTATGAACAACCCCTCATGACAAGTACGAAACTAGTGAGAGGAACTGAGCTCGACACCATGATGGCTGCAAGACAGCTCGGCTCCGCCGCCCACCCCACCCAAAATAACGACAAACACTATGCAAATATTATAAATATATACAACACACCAGCAAAGTAACAGGGTAAAACGTTTTATTAAATAACTATTTACATGGCAGCCTGCTGCAACATCGATCCAAACAAGCCTTTGTATTTTGGGCTCAAAAAAACAATCAATAGTAAGATTTTTATAGGTGAGTGTAGGTTCATGGTTTTCCATCCACAAACTAAAAGCCTGGAGTGGGAGTGAAAGAACAATAACTAGGTAAGAAGGAAGGCAGAGGTTGTGGGAAGGACTCTGGATATGGTATGTTGCTTGGTCCCTGAGATGCTTCGATGTCACTGCCTTGCACAAATGGCATAAGTCCTGGATGTTGGGTGCCATAGTTGAGAGTTCGGAGCAGCGCTTGTAACACTGTCTGAAGCTTATTTGCACCTGCTTCAGCTTCACTATTCTCAAAGTAAGTGGGGGCTGTTTGTGGACCTGACTGCATTGGAAAACAATGTGATGCGGTGCCTCCCTGAACCGCTTGACGGAGGCCCCGAGATAATTGCGCCTGCTCCACACATTGTCCCACAATCCGTTTGACCTGAAGACATGTCCTGGGGGGCCCTGGTCCGACCATCACATATACCTGCACCAGGAGACGGCGTGGGGTGCAGTAGAAGGGAGAGGCGGCGCGAACGAGCCTCCCCCACCTCCCCAGGTGGAGGTTTCTCAGCTACACCCCAGCGCTTCACTCGACCAGCTGACTTGAGCCCGCTCTTGCGACACAGTGCCTCGCTCGGCCAGCTGAATTGCGCCTGCTCTTGCTATTACAACGTCTCACCCACCATCCAACGGAATTGCACCCAATCTTGCGGTACAGCGACAGGCAGCTGCTACGGAGCTCACGAAATGGCGGTTGACTCCACAGACTTGGACCTGGCCTGCAAAGATGGCTCTGGGCAACCGTGGAACTCGGACGCTTGACTGCTAGGGCATGAGCCCCATTCCCAAAAGAGTCCCCTCAGCCTTGAAGATTCTACAACAGTCACCGGGACCCCCGACTCCCGTAAACTTCCGGTGGGGAGCGACTGCCATGATTGCTCGCGGAATGGCCACAGCGTAGCCACGAGATGGTGGTGCTCTCATGCTGACGCCAGCTTCAGTCTGAAACATCCAGAAACACTGTAGACTACCAATTCGATCAGTTCCGGTGGAGCCCCAAAGTGACCCGGTAGAGAAGAACTTGCCCTCCCCTCTTTGATTGATGGTTCTTGTTGCCTGTCCCTTCTCTTGTCATTTAACAGAACTTTTTGGACTGCTGAAAGGGGTTGGGTTCCGACCGCTGGTTGGTGGAGACAATTTGACTATATTCTGGACCTGCGTTGTCGCGTAATGAGTCATATGACGCGCCGCGTTAGCGCACCCCGAAGTAGTCCGGTGCGCTAGGCGCAGCTTCCCGGAAACGATCCAGAGCGCGGTGCGCAGCGCGTAACGTAAGCATAACAGGTCATGTGACTTGTTAATAAAACTTTTCATTGGTTCATTTTACTATTGTTATTCTAATGATGAAAGGCTTGGTCATATGACCTATAAATATCACTTTTCATTGCTTTCGAACATTTTTTTTTCCCAAATAATGAAAGCCCCCACCTTTTTTTTTCTCACTCTGACTTGTAAAGCAAAGGACCCAGATGCATTTACAGTTTATCACTAACAATGTTCCAGGCTAATGTATTTTCCCGGGAAATTTACAACTGTCCTGCAAGTAAAATATTCCTATTTCGAGAAAAAGGGCGTTTCTTTGTCCCATGAGGGAGCCGTTGAACAAAAGAGGCTCGGCCTGCTGTCTTAGTCGCTGATAGGCATGAATATCGGATTCTTATCGATCACTTTATGTTGCAGGAGTGGAAAACACAACAGCCCTTGACCATTTATCTTTACTGCGTTCCTGCGTATTATACCTTTTAACCGTCATGTAATCGGGCTGCTTTATTTCACTTGCCTTTTACTGATTCGAAAACAGTGGCTATTATTAAAAACTTTACCAAAAAAGGTACTACTACCATGTTTTGTTTTAAAAACCTTTATTGTGAAAATGTCAGTATACAAATACGGGCCTATAACCACGTGGGCCGGCCACGGAGCAAACTGGAATCGTATATGATGAGGGGACATTTACACTGTAGAAGAACGTAACGGGCGGGCCATTAGGTTGCAAGAACTAAGGTGTCTAACAGTTGCGGAATCGGTGGATGTACATTTTATAATTAAAGTACGACAGGGCCAGTTACAATAAAATTATCTAGATATACATTTGCGGGCAAGTACCATGAGTGACGTTAATTCGATCTTTCAATAGTACAGTAATCAATAACACATCAGAACTTAATATCAATAGGGATGTCCAAATGTTCAATCAGTACTCGTCCCCGCCCGCCATGTGCTTCAAAACTGCATACGTATCTCGTGATATCAAGGTTGGGCAACCAGTACACAACAAGGAGTTACGAGTCCCATTTATACCGGCGCCATTTTGGGCAAGGCCGGGCAGATCCAGGATATAGTCAAAATGTCTCCACCAACAAGCGGTCGGACCAGAACCCCTTTCAGCAGTCCAAAAAGGTTCAGTTAAATGACAACAGAAGAGATAGGCAACAAGAACAATCAGTCAAAAGAGGGGACGCTTTCGTGAATGGGGCCCATGCCCTAGCAGGCAAGCGTCCGAGTTCCAAGGTGTCCCAGGGCCATTTTAGTGGACCAGGCCCAAATCCAAAGAGCCGGCCGCCATTTTGAAAGTCTTGTTGCAGCCGCCTTTCGCTGCACCGGAAGAGTAAGCGCAATTCAGCTGGATGGTGGGCGAGACGCTGTAGCCGCAAGAGCGGGCGCAACTCAGCTGGATGGGGGATGAGGCACTGTGCCGCAAGAGTGGGCGGAACTCAGCTGGAAGGCGAGTGAAACGCTAAGAGGCGCCCCACTGCAGATGAGGTACCTCCACCTGGGGAGGCGAGAGAGGCCCGTTTGCGCCGCCTCCCCCCCCCCGGGCACCCCACGCCGTCTTTTGGCGCAGCATTGTAGGATGGCCACACCAGTGAAACTTGCTGGACACCACCTCGGTGCCATCCGGATCTCGGCGCGTTCGAGTCACTGTACCGCAAGAGTGGGCGAAATTCAGCTGGATGGCGGGTGAGTCACTGTACCGCAAGAGCGGGTGAAACTCAGCTGGATGGCGGGCGAGTCACTGTACCGCAAGAGTGGGAGAAATTCAGCTGGATGGCGGGTGAGTCGCTGTACCACAAGAGCAGGCGAAACTCAGCTGGATGGCGGGTGAGTCGCTGTACCGCAAGAGCGGGCGAAACTCAGCTGGATGGAGGGTGAGGCACTGTGCCGCAAGAGCGGGCGCAACTCTGCTGAACGGCGAGTGAAACGGTAAGGGGCGCCCCACTGCAGATGAGGTGCCTCCACCTGGGGAGGCGGGAGAGGGCCGTTTGCGCCGCCTCCCCCCCCCCCGGGCACCCCACGCCGTCTTTCGGCGCAGCATTGTAGGATAGCCACACCAGTGCGGCAACTTGCTGGACACCACCTCGGTACCATCCGGATCTCGACGCGTTGTGCTGCCTTCGGCCTATTCGCACATCGGTCCGCTACTGACGCCGCCTCACAGGCCAACGGATTTTGTAGGCTTTTTATAGCCCAAAGCCGCATAACAGGTCATGTGACTTGTTTATAAAACTTTTCATTGGTTTATTTTACTTTTGGTTTCCTAATGATGAAATGCTTGATCATATGACCTAAAAATAACACTTTTCATTGGATTGAAACATTTTTTTTCCCAAACGATGAAAGCCCCACCTTTTTTTTTCTCACTCGGCAATCCAAAAAGGTTCCGTTAGATGACAACAGAGGGGACAGGCAACAAGAACCATCACTCAAAAAAGGGGAGGGCAAGTTCTTCCCTACCGGGTCACGTTGGGGCTCCACCGGAACTCATCGAATTGATAGTCTACAGTGTTTCTGGATGTTTCAGACTGAAGCTGGCGTCAGCATGAGAGCACCACCATCTCGTAGCTCCGTCGTGGCCATTCCGCAAGCAATCATGGCAGCCGCTCCCCACCGGAAGCCTGCGGGAGTCGGGGGGCCCGATGACTTTTGTAGAATCTTCAAGGCTGAGGGGACGCTTTTGAGAATGGGGCCCAAGCCCTAGCAGGCAAATGTCCAAGTTCAAATGTGTCCCAGGGCCATTTTAGTGGACCAGGCCCAAATCCGAAGAGCCGGACGCCATTTTAAGAGTCCTGTGGCAGCCGCCTATCGCTGCACCGCAAGATTGGGCGCAATTCAACTGGATGGTGGGCGAGACGCTGTAGCTGCAAGAGCGGGCGCAACTCAACTGGATGGTGGACGAGACGCTGTAGCCGCAAGAGCGGGCGGTAAACAGCTGAATGGCGAATGAGGCACAGTGCAGCAAAAGCGGGCGGAAAACCGCTGAATGGCGACTGAAACGCTAAAGGGGCGCCCCACTACAGCAGACGAGCCTCCACCTGGGGAGGCCCGTTCACGCCGCCTCCACCCCCCCCCCCCCCCGGGCGCCCTATGCCGTTTTTCGGTGCAGCATTGTAGGATGCCAAGACCAGTGCGGCAAGTAAAGGACATCACCTGGGTGCCGTCCAGATCTCAGCGCGTTGTGCTGCCTTCGGACTATTCGCACAACAGACCGCTACTGACCATTGTTGCTTTTGTTTAAAAATTTTTTTTTTTACGTGTTTATTGTTTTTGGTGCGTTGTATATATTTATAAGTTATTAAAGTGTTATAATCCTACTACTTTGTTGGAGTGCTATATATTTTTAATGTGACACATAATTGTGAAGACTTTGATGTACAAAAAGGCATCCCTGGAATCTTCCGCTTCAGGCTCGGTCCCACACACACTCACAGTGAGAATCCCCTCCCCAATCACAATACAGGATCGTTATCAGATAGTAGGAACGCATGTGGTGTGACGGATCTCATGGGGTGGGGGCCTTGATCTACTGTAACTCCTTTGAAGAGGGGTGATTCTTTACAGTTGAGGCCATAAACTACATCCGCAGGGCTAGGTGATAGCCTGGGACCGGCCTGGACAATCAAACACAAAGGAAGAAGAGTGTCAGAGGGTGCGGTAGTGAATAGGGTGAAAGGGAGGTGTCGGGCGGGCACAGGGTGTGATTCTCAGGGAAGAGCAGCGCAGATGGGGGGAGGTTTATGGCCCATGCATAAGAGAGAGAGCGGGGGTGACCAGTGCTTGGGGGAGATGCTTGCGAGGGTGGGGAGCCATGCTAAGGATCGGCGGTGTGCAGAGAGTGGGTCTGGTCAAGGCATCTAAAATGGCTGCCGTGCACGACAAAAGTGTGGCATTGGAAAAAAAGCAAGATGGCGCAGACAATGTTTATCAATACGGATTAATTTATAACAATTATTTTTAACAATATATTTACTCGCAGTGTCAAAATGGCGGTCAACACTTCCTGATTTCCTTCGAATCGAACGTTAA
The DNA here is from genome assembly GCF_964263255.1 of Lissotriton vulgaris. NCBI lineage: Eukaryota > Metazoa > Chordata > Amphibia > Caudata > Salamandridae > Lissotriton > Lissotriton vulgaris. The sequence goes on along the minus strand of NW_028245788.1, from coordinate 46,417 downwards.
CAGACGTCACGCAGCAAAAAATAAAAAATAAAAAACGCTCACGCGCAGCCGCTGGAAGACAAGTATCAACATATATGAGCATCCTCAGCCACCCTCAGAAAACATAGGGGGTCAGGATACGTCTCCCGTACCTCCTTATACCCATTTCTCACATTGTTTTTCCTCCATCTTGTAATTTAATTAAAACGAAACACAAAATGGCGAATTCCCGTTTCGCGTCCCGGTTCGCTACCCGGTTCGCGAACCGGAAAGCGCTTCTACCGCAAAAAAACTATTTTTTTAAATTTGCCCCACGGGACCCTTTAATAACCCCAACATCATTCCTAGGGGGTCAAGAAGGGTCTACCTTGCCCCCTTTCATTAAATTCCCCCTTTGTTTTTCTCCTCTTCTTGTCTCTCGATCCTACCGAGAGACAAGATGGCGGCCGCTCCGGACTGTTTAGAATGTTGACAGACACCGGAGAGCCAATCAGCTTCGCTTCGCAAAGTTCCGTTACGCGAAAAGTTCGCGAACCGGAGCGCTATCCGGGACGCTGTCACAGATATATCTGTTTTTTAAAACGTTAATTTCTCAAAATCCACTGGAGCACATATATTGAGACCCAGCAAAGGCACATCGGGCTAACAGTCCCTACAATTTTGCCAAGTTTCATGCAAATCCATTCAGCCGTTCGAGCTAAAAGTGAGGCCAAACGCCCTATGGAAAACTCAATGTTAAAAACGCGTTTTGGGACCCCCCTTTTTTCTCGGCCCCCCCTTGACGAAACCCCCCCAAATTTTCAGGGGCTGCTCAGAAACAAAATGTGCCATTTTCCTGAAAATTTCAGCGATTCCGTCAACAAACGCCAAAGTTATTAGACATAGAATTTTCAAAAGTCCCATAGAGAAAAAATCCTAACTATATATACCTACTGGAGACCGCCAGTAGGTAATATATATATATTACCTACTGGCTATCGCCAGTAGGTATATATAGTTAGAATTTTTTCTCTATGGGACTTTTGAAAATTCTATGTCTAATAACTTTGGCGTTTGTGGACGGAATCGGCTGAAATTTTCAGGAAAATGGCACATTTTGATTCTGAGCAGCCCCTGAAAATTTAGGGGGGTTTCGTCAAGGGGGGGCTGAGAAAAAAGGGGGGTCCCAAAACGCGTTTTTCCCATTCATTTTTCCATGGGGGGGTTGGACTCACTTTTAGCTCGAACGGCTGAATGGATTTGCACGAAACTTGGCAAAATTGTAGGGACTGTTAGCCCGATGTGCCTTTGCTAGGTCTCAATATATGTGCTCCAGTAGTTTTTGAGAAATTAACGTTCAAACCAAGATATATATCTGTAACAGCGCTCTGGGCAGCGATCCGGTCCGCTTACTTTTCGCTTATCGTAACTTTGCGCGTAGAAAGCTGATTGGCTCTCCGGTGTCTGTCAACATTCTAAACAGTCCGGAGCGGCCGCCATCTTGTCTCTCGGTAGGATCGAGAGAGAAGAAGAGGTGAAAAACGAAAGGGGAATTTAATGAAAGGGGGCAAGGTATCCCCCTCTTGACCCCCTAGGAATGTTGTTGGGGTTATTAAAGCGTCCCGTGGGGAAAATAAAAAAAAAAATGATTTTTCACGGTAGAAGCGCGGCCGCGAACTGGTAGCGAAACGGGAATTCGCCATTTTGTGCTTCGTTAATTAAATTACTAGTTATAAGTGGGTGCGGGAGACGTATCCTAATCCCCTATGTTTCCTGAGGGTGGCTGAGGAGGCTGATATATGTTGATACATCTCTTCCAGCGGCTGTGCGTGAGCTTTTTTTTTTTTTTGCTGCGTGACAGTCCGGAGCGGCCGCCATCTTGTCTCTCGGTAGGATCGAGAGAGAAGAAAAGGTGAAAAACTAAGGGGGAATTTAATGAAAGGGGGCAAGGTATCCCCCTCTTGACCCCCTAGGAATGTTGTTGGGGTTATTAAAGGGTCCCGTGGGGAAAATTTTAAAAAAAATGATTTTTCACGGTAGAAGCGCTTCACGGGCCGCGAACTGGGCCGCAAACTGGTAGCGAAACGGGAATTCGCCATTTTGTGCTTCGTTAATTAAAGTACTAGGTATAAGGGGGTGCGGGAGACGTATCCTAATCCCCTATGTTTCCTGAGGGTGGCTGAGGAGGCTGATATATGTTGATACATCTCTTCCAGCGGCTGCGCCATCTTGCCTTTTTTCCCTCCTGATTCAGGCGTGTGAGTACTGATTTCAGTGCTAGTCTCCCGCCTCCCGATTTCTGCAAGCAAAAACCCGGGGGCATATTACGAACAACTAGCGATAATTTTTGTCTCTAACTTGTTTAGAGACAAAAATTATCGCCGCACATCGGCGATTTTTATCGCAGATAAACCTTGCTATTATCGCAGAAAAGTCAGCGATATTCATGTATTATCGAGCAAATGCTCTTAGCCATGTTATCCACCTCCCATTGGATAACATGGCTAAGAACTGCTCAGGGCAGGTGAAAAGTCAGCGATATTCATGTATTATCGATCTAATGCTCTTAGCCATGTTATCCACCTCCCATTGGATAACATGGCTAAGAACTGCTCAGGGCAGGTGTTAGATTTTGGAGATATTCGCGCTTAGCGCGAATATCTCCAAAAGTTGGTAATAGAAGGTAGCGATGTTAGGGACTGTTTCCAGTCGCTAACATCTTGGCACGCCACTTTGCATGTCATTAGTGATAAGTATCACTGACATGCAAAGCGGGGCCCAAGATGGTCGCTATCTCCTTTTAGCTGTCACTAACTGGTGTTAGCGACAGCTTGGTAATAGGGAAATAATTTTATCTCCGCTTTCATGGCTTTTAAAGCCAAAAAAGCGGAGATAAACCCCCTTGATAATATGCCCCACGATTCCTTGGGGGTTTCAGCTGACAGGGCTTGGTATTGTGTTACATGGTAATTTTTCCATGAAACGTCAGAGGGTCGATGCAGGGGTTGTAGAAGAGGTGATAAACCATTTAAGCCTCATGAACAAGCGCATGGTCTTTTAAAGATTTGTGAAGTACTCGGGGCGGCGGTGTGTGTGTGCCCTCTTTCAGGAGCGGGCGGGGGGGCACTGCCAGCAAGTTGCCAGGTCAGGTAGTGTTCAACACGTGCATCACCCTTTCTCTGCCTGCTATTGCGCTCCATGCTTCGGAAAGGTAAGAAAAAGAACGTGCATTTGAGTTTGAAATGTCCGATCCTGCAGCAGCACACTTCCAAAGCCCACACATGACAATAACCCGATTCAAGGCCCCATTCACCCGTTTTTAAAAAAATAGATAACACTCCAACAAAGTAAGGATATAAAACTTTATTAACAACTAACTTTAACGAACTGAACAAAAACTAAAAACATTTAAACATTTCTCAACACAAAAAGCAACAATGGTTAGAAGCTGTCTTTTGTGCGAATAGTCCCAAGGCAGCACAACGTGCAGAGTTCTGGACGGCACCCAGGTGATGTCGCCTGGGTGCCGCACTGGTTTAGGGATCCTACAATGCTGCTCCGAAAATTGGCGTGGGGCGTCCCGGGTGGGGCGGGGGGAAGCCTCGTCAGTAGCGGTCTGTTGTGCGAATAGTCCCAAGGCAGCACAACGTGCAGAGTTCTGGACGGCACCCAGGTGATGTCGCCTGGGTGCCGCACTGGTTTTGGGATCCTACAATGCAGCACAGAAAAACAGCGTGGGGCGTCCCGGATGGTGCGGGGGGAGGCCTCGTCAGTAGCGGTCTGTGTCCAGTGTCACATGGCTGACACAACATGTACGACAGGCACCCAGGTGATGTCCAGTAAACTGCCGCACTGGTTTTGGTATCCTACAATGCTGCTCCGAAAATTGGCGTGCGGCGGCCCGGGGGGGGGCGTGGGGGAGCCGGCGTGAACGGGCCTCCCCAGGTGGCGGCCATCTAGCTGAGTTGCGCTCGCTCTTGCGGCCACAGCGTCTCGCTCACCATGTTGTTGAGTTGCTCCCACTCTTGCAGTGCAGCGATAGGCGGCTGCCACATGGCTCTTAAAATGGCGGACAGCTCCTCGGTTTTAGGCCTGGTCCACTGAAATGGTCCTGGGACACTTTGGAACTCGGACGCTTGCCTGCTAGGGCTTGGGCTCCATTCTCGAAAAGCGTCCCCTCAGCCGTGAAGATTGTATAAAAGTCTTGGGGGCCCCCGACTCCCGCAGGCTTCCGGTGGGGAGCGGCTGCGATGATTGCTCGCGGAATGACCACGACGGAGCCACGAGATGGTGGTGCTCTCATGCTGACGCCAGCTTCAGTCTGAATGATCCAGAAACAAGGTGGGGCTTTCATCGTTTGGGAAAAAAAAATGTTCTAAACCAATGAAAAGTGTTATTTTTAGGTCATATGACCAAGCCTTCCATCTTTAGGAAACCAAAAGTAAAATGAACCAATGAAAAGTTTTATAAACAAGTCACATGACCTGTTATGCGGCATAGGGCTACAAAAAGCGTAGAAAATCCGTTGGCACGTGAGGCGGCGTCAGTAGCGGACCGATGTGCGAATAGGCCGAAGGCAGCACAACGCGCCGAGATCCGGATGGCACCGAGGTGGTGTCCAGCAAATTGCCGCACTGGTGTGGCCATCCTACAATGCTGCGCCGAAAGACGGCGTGTCCAGCTGAGTTGCGCTCACTGTTGCGGTACAGTGACTCGAACGCGCCGAGATCCGGATGGCACCGAGGTGGTGTCCAGCAAATTGCCGCACTGGTGTGGCCATCCTACAATGCTGCGCCGAAAGACGGCGTGTCCAGCTGAATTGCGGTCACTGTTGCGGTACAGTGACTCGAACGCGCCGAGATCCGGATGGCACCGAGGTGGTGTCCAGCAAATTGCCACACTGGTGTGGCCATCCTACAATGCTGCGCCGAAAGACGGCGTGTCCAGCTGAATTGCGGTCACTGTTGCGGTACAGTGACTCGAACGCGCCGAGATCCGGATGGCACCGAGGTGGTGTCCAGCAAATTGCCGCACTGGTGTGGCCATCCTACAATGCTGCGCCGAAAGACGGCGTGTCCAGCTGAGTTGCGGTCACTGTTGCGGTACAGTGAGTCGAACGCGCCGAGATCTGGATGGCCCCGATGTTGTGTCCAGCAAGTTGCCCACTGGTGTGGCCATCCTACAATGCTGCGCCGAAAGTCGGCGTGGGGTGCCCCGTTGGCTTATGAGGTGATGTCAGTAGTGGACCGATGTGTGAATAGGTCGGAACCAGCACAAGGCACCAAGATCCGAATGGCAAGTCCTGGATGTTGAGTGCCTCAGTTGAGAGTTCTGAGCAGTGCTTGTAAGACTATCTGAAGTTTATTATAAGAATCAGAGTAAGTTGAAGACTGTCTGAAGCTTATTTGCACCTGCTGCAGCTTCACTAGGTCCGGCGGAACTTTTTTCCTTTTCCTTTCTGCTTCTTTTCCTACAATGCGTTTCATCTGAAGACACAACCAGGTCCCTGAATGTGTGCAGGGGGACGCTATTGATTGAATGAAAATGGGGGCTTGACACAAAGCTGACTCAAGCGTTACTGTTGGTGCTATACAGACAAAAATTGGTTTTCAGTTTGTACATTCTTCAGGTTTTTTTTTCCATCCAAGTCTGATTGAGAGTTTGTAGAAAAATGGCTTCAGATTTTCCACATACTACTCTTCAACATTCTTCCTAAATGTAACAATGTGAAACTCACTAGGAGAACGGCTGTTTCTGTTTCCTTTCAAAATGCTGCCACCAATATTTTCTGAATGGAAGACACCATCTTGTAGCATAAAGGGCCGAAAGGGGTTCTGGTCTGGCCGATGGTTGGTGGAGACATTTTGACTATATCTTGGACCTGCCCGGCCTCGCCCAAAATGGCGCCGGTATAAATGGGACTCGTAACTCCTTGCCCGCAAATGTATATCTAGAAAATGTTATTGTAAGTGGCCCTGTCGTATTTTAATTACAAAATGTACGTCCACCGATTCCGCAACTGTTAGACACCTTTGTTCTTGTCACCTAATGGCCCGCTCGTTACGTTCTTCTACAATGTAAATGTCTCCTCATCATATACGATTTCAGTTTGCTCCGTGGCCGGCCCACGTGGTTATAGGCCCGTATTTGTATACTGACATTTTCACAATAAAGGTTTTTAAAACAAAACACGGTAGTAGTATTTACATTTGTAAAGTTTTTACTTTTAGTGACTGTTTTCGAATCAGTAAAAGGCAAGTGAAATAAAGCAGTCCAATTACACGACGGATAAAAGGTATAATATGTAGGAACGCAGTAAAGATAAATGGTCAAGGGCAGTTGTGTTTTTCATGTCTGCAACATAAAGTGATCGATAAGAATCTGATAATCAGGCGTATCGGCGACTAAGACAGCAGGCCGAATCTCTTTTACTCAACGGCTCCGTCATGGAAGGAAGAAACGCCCTTTTTCTCGAAAAAGGAATATATTTTACTTGCAAGACAGTTGTAAATTTTCCGGGAAAGTACATTAGCCTGGAATATTATAACATGTGTTTGAAAAAAAAATATTGTTCGAAAATAATAAAAAGCGTAATTTTTAGGTCATATGACCAAGCTTTTCATCATTAAATTAACAAAAGTAAAATGAACCAATGAAAAGTTTTATTAACAAGTCACATGACCTGTTATGCTTTCGTTACGCGCTGCGCGCCGCGCCTCGGATCACTTCCGGGTGCGCTAACGCGGCGTGTCATAAAACGCATTACGCGACAATGTAGGTCAACAATATAGTCTAAATGTCTCCACCAACCAGCGTTCAGAACACAACCCCTTTCAGCAGTCCAAAAAGTTCTGTTAAATGACAACAGAGGGGACAGGCAACAAGAACCATCAGTCAAAGAGGGGAGGGCAAGTTCTTCTCTTCCGGGTCATGTTGGGGCGCTACCGGAACTGATCGAATTGGTAGTCTATAGTGTTTCTGGATGTTTCAGACTAAAGCTGGCGTCAGCATGAGACCACTACCATCTCGTAGCTCCGTCGTGGCCATTCCACGAGCAATCATGGCAGACGCTCCCCACCAGAAGCCTGCGGGAGTCGGAGGCCCCCAAGACTTTTGTAGAATCTTCACGGCTGAGGGGACGCTTTTCGAGAATGGGACCCAAGCCCTAGCAGACAAGCGTCCGAGTTCCAAGGTGTCCCAGGGCCATTTTAGTGGACCAGGCCCAAAACCGAAGAGCCGGCCGCCATTTTGAGAGTCCTGTGGCAGCCGCCTATCGCTGCAGCGCAAGAGCGGGCGCATCTCAACTACATGGTGAGCGAGACGCTGTAGTCGCAAGAGCGGGCGGTAAACAGCTGAATGGCGGAAGAGGCACAGTGTAGCAAAAGCGGGCGGAATGGCAACTAAAACGATAAAGGGGCGCCCCACTACAGCTTGTCTTCAGGTCAAACGGATTGTGGGACAAGGTCCAGAATTGAAGAGTCATCAAAAGGCAAAAAGTTCCGCCGGACCCCGGGAGCCGGCCGCCTATGTCGGGGGCGATCTCAGGCTACACCAGTGCTATAAGACTTGGGGAGGGTGTCGGAGACAAGCGTCTTCTCCGAGTCCATGGCCATCACACCGCCCCTCAGGGGCCTCCGTCAAGCTGTTTAGGAAGGTAACATATCACATTGTTTTCTAATGCAGTCAGGTCCACAAACGACACTCACTTACTTTGAGAATAGTGAAGCTGCAGTAGGTGGAAATAAGCTTCAGACAGTGTTACAAGCACTGCTCAGAACTCTTAACTATGGCACCCAACATCCAGAACTTATGCTATTTGAGAATGGTAGTGACATCGAAGCATCTCAGGGACCAAAACCATTAACGTACTTTCACGTATGAAAATCTTACTTGGGGAGGGGGCAGGAGCGAAGCGCCCCCTCCCAGTCAGCGCCACCACACCGTATGTTGAAAATCTGAAGCCATCGTTCTACAAAGTCAACCAAACTTGGATTGAAAAATCTAGAAAAATGTACAAACTGAAAACCAGTTTTGGTCTGCATAGCATCAGTAGCAACGCTTGAGTCAGCTTTGTGTCAAGCCGCCATTTTGATTCAACAAAGCACAGGCATTGAAAAAGGCTCAAATTCAGAACTCTAAACTATGGCACCCAACATCCAGGAGCTTGCCATCCGGATCTTGGAGCCTTGTGCTGTTTTCGATCTATTCACACATCGGTCCACTACTGACATCATCTTATAAACCAACGTTATGTAAATAGTTTTTTAATAAAATGTTTTACCCTGTTTCTTTGCTGGTGTGTTGTCTATATTTTTAATATTTGCATAGGGTTTGTCGTTATTTTGTGCGGGATGGGTGATGGAGCCGAGCTGTCTTGCAGCCCTCATGGTGTGGAGCTCAGTTCATCTCACTATTTTCGTATTTCTCATGAAGGGTTGTTCCTAATATTTCTATTTTAGCGAGGTCAAAAAGAGATCCAATTAGTGGCCTACTGATTTTGCTCGATTACTTTTATTTTTTTACACGATTTTTCACTATCTGCAAAGACTAAACAGAGTATTGCGACTTTGTGCTTGTTTGTAAATAGAGAATGATCCAAAGAGAACCAATTCTAAAACAGTAAATGCTTGGACAACAATCAATCAAATGGAGAGACAAGCAGGCACGACGGATTACAACGGTGGTAAAGGCCTGCGTTAACTACCCTTCAGTATCTGCAAAGAGAGAGTACTACTAAGACAAAAGAGGGGAGGGGGGGGTGGTGCAGCGTTCAAAGCACATCAGCGTGCATAAATACGAAAATGTTTTTATCTATCACGTACTTGACATTTTAAAGCTTTTCATATTTGCTATTAAAAAACCAATGAAATTCACAGAAAAAACCATAGGTTATAGTGGATATATAGTTAGGAATTTGCATTTAGAAAACCTTGAAAATTCAATGAAAAAACCATTGGTTTTAGGCCATATATAGTTAGGAATTAGCATTTACAAAACCTTATTTTACTCGCATAAAACCATTGAAATTCCATATATAGTTAGAAGCGCTAACTATATATCGCGCACCCGCAATCCACTGCTGATGATGTCACATATTACATCATTCATGACATGGTCAGTGACATCACTGATGACATCACTGATGACATCTCAAATGACATCACTGATGACAACTCAAATGACATCACTGATGACATCTCAAATGACATCACTGATGACATCACTGATGACAACTCAAATGACATCACTGATGACATCTCATTTGTCATCACTGATCACATCACTTATGTGATAATACAATGAACCTCTTCAGACTCTAATATAACCTTACATACACTCAGTATAAACAGACACTCACAGACTGTCACTCATCCATGGAGTTACTCACACACCTAGTCAGTCATGCAAAGAATCAATCACACCTCCATTTCCTCAACTATAAAGTTATACACATCTTACTTATTCAAACATATAATAACACATATTTATTCTCTTATATAATCCCTGATACAAGCTCACAGTGATCGATACAGCCACTCACACATTCACTGGCTCTTATGTTCAGTTATTTATATATCTCAACTCTCACATGTATTGTGTTTTACATACGTACTTACTTGCACATGTAGCAATGAGAAATCCATTCACTCACCAACACACCCATGCATAGTCAACCGCCCATATAGCTGTTTCCACATGCACTCTTGAACTCATACTCCTAGTGAATCAACTGCTTACACATCTATGCACAGAGTCACGCACCTCCCAGCCACCCACACACACACTCAGCCTCCCATTCAAATACTTGGGCAACCAATCAATAACCCATATCGCCACTCTTATAGCTACTGATCAACACATGCAGCAGCTTACACAACAACAAACATACTGATGCACAAATTAAGACAGTTTAGTCACTAACCCATGCACTCAGTGAGACACATTTAATCACTCACTCATACAGTCAGTCATGCACCTACTAAATTCTTCATCCAGACACTTATACATCCACTCATTCTTCAATATGTGAAACATATTTAAACTTTACAGACACATACAATCACTGGATGTTGTGATCAGTGATGTCATCAGTGATGTCATTTGAGATGTCATCAGTGATGTCATCAGTGATGTCACTGACCATGTCATGAATGATGTAATATGTGACATCATCAGCAGTGGATTGCGGGTGCGCGATATATAGTTAGCGCTTCTAACTATATATGGAATTTCAATGGTTTTATGCGAGTAAAATAAGGTTTTGTAAATGCTAATTCCTAACTATATATGGCCTAAAACCAATGGTTTTTTCATTGAATTTTCAAGGTTTTCTAAATGCAAATTCCTAACTATATATCCACTATAACCTATGGTTTTTTCTGTGAATATATATATATATATATTTTTTTTCGCTACATAGATGATCTCTTCATTGTTTGGAAGGGATCTAGGAAGGACATTGAGGCATATGTGGCGGCCCTCATCAACAATGATTGTAATTTGGAATTCACTGACTGTATCAGCACACAAGAAGTTGCTGAGAGTATATATAGAGGAAGGGAACATAAACACGGGTCTATACCGCAAACCCACAGTGGGAAACAGCGCACTACATGCGACTAGCTTTCATCCCAACAATGTTATCAAGGGGATTCCCTTTGGTGAACTTGTGCGATTAAAAAGGAACTGCACAGGAGAAAAGGAGTTTCAGAAAGCCAAAGAGGAGTCTTTTCAAAGATCACGAGCAAGGGGGTACAGAGCAGGTACTTTAAAAGCTGCGGAATTGAAAGGTGAACAGTTAGTAAGGATGAATCTGATCATGGGAGAAGCTAAGAGCAAGGAAGGGAAAGACAATAATGATATCAGAATGATTACAGACTATTCAGCCCAGTCCACAAAAATCCATCAAATCTTCCGTAAAAACTGGAGAGTCCTCAGACTAGATAGTGTCATAGGAAATGACCTACCAGAAGCACCATTGATAAAACACAGAAGAGGCCTTACACTCAGCACCCATCTGGTGAGGAGTCACTTTTCGAAAAACCCGAAAAGGAAAGATGTAGTTACAGGGTATTTTCCATGCATGAACTGTAAAGCAGTGTATGTAAAAAATTCCTAGGCAATCTTAATAGTAGACAACAAGTTATTTGGACCCAATGGTAACAGGAACAGGCAAACAATTAAAAGATAAAATCATTGATTAAAGACGAACATGTTTTTAATATACTTAATAAAAATCATATAAGGAACTGAATTGTTCAAGTTATATGACAGTGCAATAAAATATATGCAGTTAATACATCAAATAACACAATGTACAATCTTTATACGTAAAAAAGACACCATCTAATAATCAATGGCGTCCACAAACAGAATGAAGAGAAAATACTCGACGCGCGTTTCGGCGAAAACGCCTTCTTCAGGAGACACAAGTTATAATAAATGGAAACAGGAAAAAGCACAAAACTGGTATCTTCAAGTAGATGGCAAGAAAACAATGTACCTGTTAAGTTAGTGAATAGTTTTCTTTGTTGAAGTTGCACAGCATTAAAACCCACAGTTATCGCGTGTCTCTTGGTTGTAGCCTGATAGATACCTTCTAAAATTGTTCACAGGTTCCAATTCTCGGTACTTATACCGCGTAGATCGAGTGGGTCGCAGCAGTATATAAAAGTATACAGGATCTGAACAAAGAGATCGGTGTATGTGGTCAATAGTGGAATATCTTTCGGAGACCAATCGATAAATAATCAAAATAATAGTGTTTCCGTAGTTCACAGGATAGTGGCTGATAAAGAGAACACGCAGACTTCTAAATAGAACTTGCGGCGGTACCGGGATGTGGCGTGCCGTCAGTCGAATGTGGAACTGTAAAGCATGCAGGAATGGGCAGAAAGTAAAGGAGTTTAGCATTCCTGGCAGAAAAACCAAAAGGAAAATCGATAAACTGTTGAACTGTAACACGGAGTTTGCAGTCTACTGCCTTACATGTCCCTGTGGACTTAACTACATCGGAAGTACGATCCACCCTGCCAAAAAGAGGGTGCTTGAGCACATGAGAGCCATAACTAATCGTGATATGGTATATCCCGTGGCACGCCACTTCCAAGAGTATCATAAATCTAACTGTAAACTCTTAAGGTACTTTTGTTTGGACTGCATCCCTAAAGATGAGAGAGGGGGTGACAGCGTAAGAAAATTACAGCAACTTGAGTCTAGGTAAATTATCGAGATGCAGTCAAAGAATCCCACAGGACTAAATAACGAGGAAGAACTTTGGGCACACATAAGATAAGACTGTACAAGAGTAATGGACAGAATGAGAGTTTAGGATAGGACACTTTGTATCACTTTAGTACATCCTGCGCAGTGAGCTGCCACTCACCGAGTCACAGGGACATTGATAGATCCTACACAGTGTAGAGGGGCTATCAGGACTAGTGGAGCAAAGTTACATGCACTGTATACTCTGAGTGAGGTAGGTTAGGTTTGCCGTATATACAGTGGTCAAACACAAGGCCCATTCAGGGCTAGAAGCAACAATACAAGGATCAGCATTCCTTACTATTGTGACTTATTACGCAAGTTAATTGGTGCATGTTTTAAAGTATGGGAAAGACACATACACTATCATACCTCCAAGTCGGTCTCATGTGTAAATAGTTGTATATACCTGTACTTATGTATGAATAATCATGTTTTTAATATGTATTAACATTGAATCACCTTAACTGTTGACAATCTACAAAATGGCCCGTGAATTGCACTAGGAAAGTCTGACCTAATTGTCCCTTTTCGGTCTCAATGAATTGCATTAACACGGAACTCTGCCCCCTTTTTTCACGTAATTAACTTTATTTGTTAATAAATACGTTCTGAAACTTTACCTCCCCGACATTGAAGAAGGGTGTAGCCGAAACGCGTCTGTCGGGTCATTTTTCTGTGGAAATAAACTTTTGAAATCACCCCCTTGTGTGCGCCTCACTATATGCTCCAGGAGAGGAAGGAGAGACGTACAGGAATATATATATATATATATATATATATATATATATATATATATATATATATATATTAGCAGAACAACTCAGCAAAACCCCGCAGAGTATCCACAGCACAGAGAGTGTCCACAGCACGGCAATTTTCCTTCAGGGTAACTTTTTATTTTTCTTCTCTTACACCATGTGCAATACAAAAGGACGGTATATTTATATATATATATATTTTCATTTATTTGTACATTTTTATATAGTTTTACAGTTATAAAATAGATTAACATTATTAGTTTTTTTTAATTTTGTTTTTTTGTTCTTTTTGTAACTCTTTTTATTGACAATAAAAGAAAACATAAACAAACAAGTCAATCGAAAGCAATACAGCTGGATACGTGTTCAAGGGGGGAAAGAAAGCGCATTACAATTTAATACAAATCATCAGTGCAGAAAAAAGGGGGGGAGCAGGGGGGAAACAGAGTCATATCACATTAGGACTAGACAGCACTAGGATTGTCGGGTCAGGGGGAAAGAGTTACATCCGAAATATCGGTGAGGGGAGGTGTGCAAACATCACCCCGGTACGAGTTCCACTGGCCAAAAATGTTACCCCACTTCCTCGGTCTGCCGCGCGCTACATACACCATTTTCTCCCGAAACATACACCAATCCATATTCTCCTTCCATGCCGAGATAGTGGGCGGTCTCTTGGACCCCCACAACTGTGCTATATCTCTCTTGGTGATCATATTCCCAAGGGTCGCCCACCGAGTCTGCGCCACATTATAATCAGTCGGTTCCCAAACGTTCAGCAAACAACGCCTGGCTTCGGGCAGCAGTGGAACACCCGTGACTTCCTCCATTACTGCATGCACTCGATTCCAAAACACTACCACCTCCGGGCACTCCCAAAATATATGGAGGAAAGTACCAGTCAAGCCGCATCCACGCTTACATAACCCATCCACAGAATAACCCATACGAATCAGGCGAGGGCCAGTCACGTAAATCCGATGCAGGATCTTAACTTGCACAAGTCGGAGATGGGCTGGAATCGCGACCTCCTTGGGTGAGGATATCGCAGACTGCCAGTCCTCATCATACAGCTCTAAACCATCACTGGTCCAAACCTCTCTGAGGTGCACCAACAGGTCTGTACGATCGTTAATCAATTTCCTGTATATCAGAGAGATAGTGTGGTCTGGAACGTATCCGTCAAGCACCCGATCTTCGAGTAGGGATGATTCTGGGATAGCAACACCGGCAGGAAGAACCAAACTCAACGCGTGGCGGATCTGTATATAGCGGAAGAACTCCTTGTCACTAAGTTCATATTCTACCTTCAACTCCTCGAAGGTCTTAATCCTATCTTTGGTCCAGAGATCCCTAACCTTACAAATACCGATCATATCCCACTTCTCAAAGCCTTTCATCCTCCACAAGCTGCCCAGTCTCTCAGACACATAGAGTGGAGTCGCCTGGGTCAATCGGTCCGTCCACCCCATTGCCGCATTCGCACACTGCCACACTCGCACTGTTATCTTAGTGGTTCCCGAGAGTTTCCCTCCGACAGATCTGGAGTAAAGCGCCCTATTATAATCTCCACCCGGCAGCTGCCACTTATCCATCTCAAACGCAGGGTTTAACGCGGGCCGTACATTGCATGATTAATCGCTCCCAGCTGGGAGGCCCAGTAGTATCGCTTGATATCCGGAAGTGCGATACCGCCGTCATACCAGGGAAGCGTCAGCTTGGCGAGGGCGATACGCGGATGTCCACCCCATATCAACCGCCTTTGCAGACTCTCCACCTCCCGGAAGTTACTCGCCGGAATGACATCAAACGTGTTCTGAAGCGCGTACAAAAACCGTGGTAAAGACATCATTTTGAAAAGAGCTGCACGCCCAGGGGGGACAATGGCAGACCACACCAGGCCGCAACGTCAGATTTTAACCGCTGGAGTGGAGGAAGCAGATTACGCTCGTAACGAACAACGGGGTCTAATGAAATAAAGACCCCCAAATATTTAAATCCCATCTGCGTCACCTGTATGGGGCAGACGCGTGGCAAAGGGAGAGTGTCTCCCGAGAGTACATAAACACAGGACTTAGTCCAATTAATCACAAGGCCGGAGTTCCTCCCAAACGAGTTAAGCACATCAAAAAATAATATCAACGACTTCCGAGGCGAAGTGAGATACAGCAGGATGTCATCTGCATAGAGTGATATTCGATCCTCAAAATCAGGGGTCCACTGAATACCCTTAAACGATGGTTCCTACCGCAGCCAAGCAGCCAAGGGTTCCAAGGCGAGGGCGAAAAGAAGTGGGGACAACGGGCACCCCTGTTGCGTGCCCCTCCCCAGGACAAAGGACTTAGACCCGACCATTCACCACAATCTGAGCCAGTGGTTCCTCATACAGGAGTTTTACCCAGCCGATGAAACCAGGACCGAGACCAAACTTTGCAAGAGCAGCCCAGAGATATGGCCATTCCACTGTATCAAAGGCCATTGTAGCATCCAAGGACACCAAGATGGTCGGTTCACGCAGTGACGCCGCTCTTGCCAGGACGTCATGCAGGCACCGCAAGTTCAATGCTGTATTACGATGTGGAATGAAACCAGATTGATCCGGATGGATCAGATCACCGATCACCTTTATCAATCGGTTTGCCAACAATTTTGCGAGGATCTTGGGCTCTGCATTCAGGAGCGCTATAGGCCTATAGGATGTGCAGCGATCCCGCGGTTTCCCCTCCTTGTGAATCACCATGGTCGCAAGTCGCTGATCACGGGGAAAGGAGCCGATGTCTCACGATTCCAAGAACATATCACGGAGATACGGCGCCATTTTGTCAGGATGCAGCTTATAGAGCTCGATGGGGAGACCATTAGGGCCCATAGCTTTTCCGGAGCGGACAGAACGAATAGCAATTGCCACCTCATCATCAGAAAATGCTGCGTCCATCAGATCCCTTTCTGGGTCCGATAGGCGAGGCAATGCAATGTCCCTTAACAGCAGATGTGAGTCTTCCTCTGGTCTGTCGGAGACTGGGGTATATACATTTCAAAAATGTTCAGAGAAACACTCCACAATCTCAACCGGGTCAGTCACACGCACTCCATCAGCTCTCTCAACCGCAGGAACCACACGACTCGCCCTCTCCTTTCTGTCCAACCAAGCAATCAGCTTCCCAGCCTTGTCTCCCACATCATACAGCCGTCCCTGCTGCTCTCTACTCATAGCTCTAGCAGCGTCCGTTATCAGGGCCCTATAATCAAGTTGTTTGAGACTGAGAACATGCACTTTATCATGAGTGATACCCAACTCCAAATCCCCTTCCAGCTCAGCTATTTCGGTCTCAAGGCAGACCACCGCCTCATTTTTGCTTTTCTTAGCGCCAGCGATTAATAATAGCACCTGGCCACTGATAACCGTCTTGAAAGCCTCCCACAGCGAAACAGAAGAGGACACAGACCCCACATTTTCAGCAAAATAGTGATCCAAAGACTTAACCAACTCTGTACGGGTTTTGGGGTTACGGAGATGCCAAGGATTGATCGGAGCCACTCGACCCTCGGAACCCATCTTCGTGTCCATCAAAAGCCACAGTGGGGAGGGACCTGAAATACCCCTGGCCAGGTGTCTGACTTCCCTAACCGAAGAGGCCTGCGCTGCTGACATCAAGACATAGTCAAGCCTAGAGAGACTACTATGTGCACCAGAGTGAAAGGTGTATTGCGACTGTTTTGGATGCAGCAGCCTCCAACAATCTACCAGTCCCAGCGTCTCCAAAAAGCCACTCAACCAAGACTGTGATCTCGTGAGGTCCCTGGGGGGCTGCGGTCCTCCCTACCGGAAACGACAGAATTGAAATCTCCACCCATCACCAGAATGCCCTCAGGGAGCCCCAATACTACTCTCCCCAAATCAGCAAAGGTCGTAGTCTGCAGACCAGGTGGAACATACACAGAATGCAGTGAGATAGTCTTCCCCTCCCACCTACCAGTGAGCGCAGCATAGCGTCCCCTATCGTCAAGAATTATGTCATCCAACTCCAGGGGGAGGGAACTCCTAACTAGGATACCCACCCCTCTAGATCCAGTAGTAAATCCAGAGTGTGCAATTAGACGATATCCTCGCCGATTCATAGCATGGCATGTGTTTCCAATCAGATGTGTCTCTTGCAATAAAACTATGTCAGGGGAGAGGCGTCTCAATAGCTGCAACACTACTCCAAGTTTTATCCTATCCCCCAACCCGTTAACATTCCAACACAATAACTTCAACCCCCTACCCCCCATCCCGGAAGTAAGTGCAGAATCCACCCCACAGCGAACACAACACCCAGATCAAGATGCAAGATAATGTGTTGCCTTGAAACGAAATGAAACACACCCAAACCCCCCCACCCCCCAACAAATACCCGAAACACACCCCTCCACCCTGCACCCCTGCGTTAGACTCAAAAGCCACCCCAACTTGCAGTGTGCCTGTCGCCCTAACATTAAACTAGTCTACAAAAAGAAACTCAGAGGAGGGAGAGTCTCACCCCCCTCGCCACCTCTGGGTATAACACCATAAAGTATCGCAAATACAAAAGTCATCAAACCACAGCTGCCAGTTCTGTACACTGTCCGGAAACCAGGAACCACTTCTCATTCTTGTTCCATCGGGCCACCTTCAGCACCTCCAGAATGTTCCGAGCGATCACGCTGTGTAGACAACGTATCAAGCCAGTCACTCACTCTCTCGGGGCGGTCAAAGAAGAACATCCGATCATTGTGTTCAACACGTAGCCGAGTTGGAAAAAGCATTGCGTATTTCATACCCATATCTCTCAGTCGCCGCTTCACCCCCTGGAACCCCATTCTTTGTTTCTGAACGAACTGGGTGAAGTCAGGGTAGAAGCTCACCGTGGTGTTTTCAAACTTCGTGGGGCCACCCACCCGTGATGCCTGCAGGATAGCGTCTCTATCTCTGAAGTTGAAAATTCTGGCGATTATAGGCCGTGGAGGGGCACCCGGCTTCGGCTTCCCACCCGGCACTCTGTGTGCACGTTCCACCGTGAAAAAGTTGCTCAAGCCTTTGTGGGCAAGATGGTTTAAGATGAGGTCTTCCACAAGGAGATCTACGGTTAACTCTTCTGATTTTTCAGGGACCCCAATGATACGTACGTTATTGCGTCTTGCCCAACTTTCAAAATCCTCCAGCCGGGAGCAAAGAGATCATTGGAGGATCGTAGGTTGCGAACCTCCGTCTGTAAATCGGACACATCGGTCGTAAGGCTGGAGGTCTTCAAATCTAGGGATTTGACCTTTTCGTTAGTCTTTGATAAGTCTGCCCTGATCAAGTTGACATTGATTGCCACAGTGTCAAGCTTTAGAGCCAGAGCCTCATATTGTTGGCCAACGGAAGTCTTCATGCTGGCAATGGCGCCCATGACATCACGCAGGGTCAAATCATCCACTGCAGCTGAGCCGTCACCTGCATCTTCCGGAGACCTACTCGCACCACCGGGGGACCCTTTA
The DNA here is from genome assembly GCF_964263255.1 of Lissotriton vulgaris. Taxonomy (NCBI): domain Eukaryota; kingdom Metazoa; phylum Chordata; class Amphibia; order Caudata; family Salamandridae; genus Lissotriton; species Lissotriton vulgaris. The sequence continues at coordinate 27,935 of NW_028245788.1, read as the reverse complement.
GGATGGGTATAGCGATCCATAATATTCGATTGAATAGTATCCCCTCGGTGAATGGTCTTGGTCTTCCGTTACTCGCTATCAGGTTTGCCCGCCATATTAGATGTTGCGCCCCGGAGGGGCCTTTGAGACCTGGTAAAAATGACTCCTCATGATTCACCCACAGGGATCTCCAGTGTGAGTCTCAGCAGGATGTCACACGACCAGAAACACTCTGCAGCTGGCGCACGGTGAAGTTGCGGGGTCCGGCTCCCGGTCTGCCAGAGCGGTGTTGAGATAGGAAGAGGCAGAACCAAAAACAAAACCGAAAGTTAACTCCAAGGTCTTGAGCAGGACCCCGCAGGCCGTTGTTGTTCAACTGCCACCTGGGCACCACAGTGACTCGAGCCCTGGGCAGTTCCATGGAGCAGGCCACAAAAGTTCAAAGTATCGTAGTTTCCGTTCCCGGGGTCCAAATCGTTTTTGGAAAGCAGCTATTATATCAGCTGGGTTGCGTTTTCAATAACCCTTCGTCGTAGTCAGGATAAAATTCAGGATAGATGCGGGAGGTGACGAGGGTCTCGGGAGCCCTGTGCTCACGCGACCATCTTGGTTGCGCGCAAAGCTCCTCCCATTATTAGTTTAATATTTTTTTTAAACAAATATATATATATATATTAATTATTGTGTGTTTAACTTTTTTAATTAAGTTTATTTATGTTTGTTAAAATGTATATTAAATCCCAAATAATTAATTTCATATGTATTATTTTATTTTTTATATAAAAAAACTGCTATTTTGTACTACTATATTTTTGTCATTGATATTCCCCCCCCCATATTTTTGTACTTACCTGTTTTAGTACTTACCTGTTTTAGTATAGGGAGTCGATATTTCTGCATTTTGGTTTTTTCATCTCAATATTTCTTTCATCTATATTTTTGAGGTCGATATTCTGTAAGTGATCCGATTGATATTTGCCTTAAAGAGACCGCATCTGACTGGGGGGACTTGTTGATTGGGTTGGCCTCATTGGCACAGGTGACTTCAAAAAGCTCGAAATAGGTTATCAGGGGGATCTAAGGTGATGCGTCATTGAGCAATGCCCTGATATCAGACAAAAATGAATAGATTCATTTAAAATGGGCCATCCATTTCTCAGAATTGTTGTTTCTCCCAAGGCAATCTAATGAGTGTAGAAAGGCCACTGGGGTCCGTAATTCTGCACGTTATAACTAAGCATTCCCATCTCTCCTCCTTTAATACAAGTTTCCTAATATGTATGGGCTTCTATGGTCCAATCTGGCAGCCAGGATACTTGGCATGTCACAGGGTCTAGCGTTTAGCAATTCACGGAGCCTATGTTTGGTAATACAGCACTCTTTATTAAACCATTCCTGTTTTCTCTGCCACTGGCTGGGAGCGACTCAGCAGGATAGTTCTAACTGAAGAACCTATATTCATAAAGGCCACTAGAATGTCAGGGGCTGTGGAATCACTGTATAAGAGGCAGTCAACTAGAATAGACAGGTTCCCTGCTATCAGTAACTGCATCAGGGCTCGGATATCGAGTGCCCTCCATTTGATTCTGAAGCCCTTGTTCTACTGGGAAAGGCCAGTGGCTAGGGCAACAAGTAGGTGAGGGCAAATGGGTTCGTTCAACAAGGCTTCTATCGGGTTCGGATCACTGTAACAAGATTCTATGACCCCACATGAATTAACACAAGATTCCATGTTCCTGGAAAAATAGTACCTAGTTAATAGTGGAACCACGGCCCCATCTCACAAAAGTAGGGTGCTGATTAAGGGGATCCCCACCAGTTCTGTAACACTAGAAAGACCTGGGATGCACAAGGTCCTATACAGCCGTCTGCCCCTCTGATCAAAAGAGGCAAAATGAATAGGCAAGTCCTGCAACAGGAAAGGGTCAAATACTGTGGCCACAGAGCTCAATTGTGCATTAAAATCATCCTCTAAAATAACATTAAATTGCTGCCCAAGATGGAGGATCCAGCGTTCAGCGTGATTACCACCTTAAAAAGAGGCCCTATCTGACAGCCTGATTTTACACAGAATTACAAAAATAATTTAAGAAATAATTTACCTTATTAGAAAATATGGCCCATACAATCTGAATCCCAGTATGATCTACAGCTATTGGAATTAAGTTTAGGGCCAATGTGGTATGGACAAAAATCGGAGGACATTTCCCCCCCTCCCCCCCCCAATGCTCTATGTCCCTAGGAGACCACAGCAGAATATTCTTCCCATATGAGCTTCTCGTTGGCACTAGTTTCTTGCAGTAAAATTATGTCAAATTGTGAAATTAAATCGAACCACTAGGGGTCCAGCTATTTATCCCTGACCCCTGAGATGTTCCAGCTAACCACCACAACTGGCATGCCCTCATCGCAGAGCTGCATCCCCAAAGGAGGTTGTGTGTGGAGTGACTCTGTAGATGTGGCTGAGGGCTCTAGCCAATAATTAACTGTAGCCAGGTCTGATAACAGGATGAATCCATTGGAGACTGGAACAGTGAATCTAGATGGCTCATCCATCTTTGATTGTAAAGTGCAACTCCCAGCGACCAGACTAGGTTGAAGGTGTTTATTAAAAATAACCTGAGGGACAGTATTAATACCAGCACCCTGCTCATGGCTAAGGCTGTGTTGAATTAGCCTGTGAGCCAAGCTTGGACTGTTACAGTTAACCACAATACGAACCCCGCTTAAATGCTTGATCGATAGGCCCACCCACTCAACCCTTCTCACGAACAGAATGTCATTAAATTTGCTGATATAATTGTCTGAATTGGGGGACAACCAATGACAAACTTTGTTTTTGAACTGGAGGGTGGGCTCCTCCCTCCTCCCTTGGAAAGTTTGACTAAGATACACAAATCATATTTGCCTGGAGGGAGGTTCAAGTGAAATTGGCTAGGAAAAGATTGCAAATTGGTGTTAGGTCCTTTGGATGGTGCTCCATATTGGGTTCTTCATCTCCTCGATGAGCAATTCCATGCCTTCCCTTGCTCCTGGGCCCCCAATGCTTGTGTGGGGTGCTGTACATTGGGAGTCATAGCACCCAGAGAGGGTTGTTGGTCTATGTTGGGCAGAACTCAAAGTCAAAGACTTTGCTGCTTTGGATAAAGGGTCCTGAGCTGGAGCCAGGTGAACCAACAAATTATAGTAAGTCTCTGCTGGGTGAAAGCATGTTCCACATTACATATGCTGCCTTCGAGCAGGGAAACACACGCAACCGCCATGAGATGGAATTTATCAAAAACATAATCCCAATCAATGTTAGAAACTGCTCTACCCAAGGCAGAAGATGGATCGATGTTAGCCTGCAAAGGGGTTGGCACAGTGTCCCTTTTGACTGTCCTCTGGACTCTAAGCGCTCTAGTTACCCTGAATGTACCCAATTGCTTAGGTTTCTTCTTCCTTTTGGCTAAGGTATCATTGGAGGGGAGGCCGTGTTCCTCATGCTCAGTTGGTGCCCCAAATGTCCCAGCGGGCCCTCTCCTATATCTAGGGATACTCACTTCTCCACAACGTATATTTCTTTTGCTATGACCCCAATTGCTTGGGCCAAAATAGAGTCAAAGGTGGTGCCTCTCAGAGTTTTATTTGCAGTGTCTATGTCCCCAGGAAGTTTAAGCATACCCATTATGAGTCTGGGTGAGCCCTACCAGGGAAGGCGTAAAACAAAGCACCAAATTGTAGTGACTCACTGTATTCTGGTGGGGAATCAGAAAACCAAGGGATGTGGCCCAGCCAAGCCTCTTCTGGGTGGTGACAGGTGCAGGACAAGCCCGCCCTTGGCCCGGGCTTTTCCCGGTTGAGTCCTGCGCAGTGGGACTGCTTGTCAGGCTGTATAGCGCTTTCAGCGGAAGCAGCAGCTGCAGAGAATGGTGCAGGCTGCCTCCAAAGCCCCTAAGGTTCCTGGGACATGTAGTCCCCATTGACAACGCTCCTGTGCGGGGGGGACCTCTTGTTGCACTATATAACACTTGTAGTGGAGCGGCAGGTGCAGAGAATGATGCAGGCCACCGCCAAAGCACTGCAGAATCCTGGGACACGAAGTCCCCATTGACAACACAGGTAGCTATAAATTCTGGCCAGCTACTCACATCTATAATGGAGGTTAGGCAGACTTAAATGATCACACTACATCCTCTGTCAGTGTTATTGCGAGAGAAAAGTGGAAGTGCAAATTAGAGAATTAGCAGTCAGGGTTTCAAGACAAAAATAGCGGGCAGAGTAGCTTATTATCCTAGCCTATTGCAGCCGTTGATCTCACAACTCTGCTTTTTGACCAGTCAACTGACCTTCCAAGCAGTATATAAGATGCAATAGCCTGATTGAGGTCCGACCGTCCTTTACTGTAACAAAGTGTGAAACATCCTTACAGTTCCTTGCACTATATTTTGAGAACAGAGGACAAAATAAAACCTTCGGAGATGAGTGTTGTGACTCAAAGAAGCATAATTCGAAACCTGAGCTATAGATCCCTGTTCTCAGGTGGCAATATCAAATCAAGGAATGGCTGCCACCAAGGTTCAGGCTAAATGGCCAGATATTTTGTCAATCAATCACTTTCTGTGGCCTCATGCTTTTGCCACGTTAAAGCTCAATATTTCTTTCTCACCATTAGTAGTGTGGCTTTACTTATATTTTCTGGGTTGTGTAATATATCTGAACAGTTGATTGATGCACATATATACTAAACATGTCTAAACTAAAGCAGACTGATACAGTTCTAGGACTTTTTAACATTTTTTGCGTTGGCTGGCTGGGCTATTTCTCTCTTGCTAAATATGTTTCCTGCATGATAGTGGTAATGCAAGAGGGCTATAGCTGCACCGTGGCTCTTTTGAGCTCCATGTGGGTCCTTTTCTGTGCTACCAAATTTACCCTCTGAAGGCTCTTGATATAACAAGGCAAAATGCTCCACCTATCTTGAAGGACTTATGTTGGCCTCCAAATTCCTGGCAGGTCCTTAGCTGCCCCAGCGTATGATTTCCCAGTACTTTTTTTGTGTCCTTTACATTGATTGCATCTTGTAGTTTTTTCCAGGCCTTGGTACACTGATTTTATTCTTATATCTTATAAGGTGTCTATAGACCCTTCTGGCTTCCAGTGGATTAACTTCACCCCCAGTGTATTCCTTTTATTTCCTTGTCCTACCAATCAAGATATGAACCTTGCTCTGCTATTTCCACACTTTCTTAATGGTCCAGTAATAAGTGATTGATAGCTTTGGGCAGCAGCTTTAAAGATTCATTCATCCATGGCACTGGAACCTTAGCTTTCACACTCAACTCTGTGTATGACGTGTTCCACTGCAGGTTAGTGAATAAATCAACTGTTTCACATTGAATGGTGGCTCTGTAAAAATGTGTTCTCTTTCCATTCAGGCTCAATTTGCAGGTGTATACATATTGCATCTGATGCCATTTTTCAAAATGGGTTTCTGGGAGATCAAGCACAAGGTGAAGTAGATCATGATCACTTTTATTCTCTTTTCTACCTGCATATAGATTACCAGTTTAAAAGCCACCTGAATAATCATGATGAAGTCAATAGTACTGTTAGACCTGGCATCTTTGGCGTGGTTTTCCCCTATCTTTTTGCCTCTACCTCCTGTATTTTTGATGCTGTGCTGGATTTCGTTTTTGCTGGTTTAGATGCTTGCTTTGGACACTCTTTATGAAAAAGAAAAAGGAACCCACACTTCATTGCATTTCACACCGTTTTGATTTGGGATGAAAACAGATAAACAAAGCTTAATATGTTTATCTTGGCGATTAGTTGCGCCGTTTTATTTATCAATTTTTATCAAAAGTAGATATCACTTCAGTCAAGAGAAATATCAATGTCTTAAACGTACTAACCGTGAGCGTACAACAAGAAACTTAAATCAAAGAGTGCGTGATTACACAGTGATTTAACGCAACATACATATAAATTGTAAAGACATACAACTAATAAATAATATACAAAAAGCATGTGATATCATTTCACAAGAAAGGGGAAATTGCCAACATATTTTTTCGTAGCATTATTACAAAATTATTAGATTTGACCAACATGGAGCCTATCAATGAGTCCCCAAAAGAACAAAACGACCTCTCGGTAGAAATGTTAGCAGGCTTATAGTTCCTAGCAATTTTAAGTATTTATCAGAACTGAGGACTTGATCCTGTCCGCCTACGCGTTTCGAGTTTGGGAGGTTTCTTCTCAAACTCTCTTCAGGGCCAAATGAATTCTTTTCCCCGTTTGTTAAACCTATTAATAAAGACACAAGAAATTGTGGAAACTCGTTACAAATTGCTCCCCTCAACCTACTCTCGCCTTCTCCTATGTACAACTTTAAAATGCCACGTACCTCTGGGGATTTGAGGTGATTCCGTTCATCCAAACCACTTGTGTAGATTTGTAGGGTCTGTGCGTTTTTCTAAAAAACCGGGGGGATTTTTATGAAATGCCGGTTGTAAACATTTGTTTTATAATTTACATGGACGGTAAACAAAGCCATTATGCTCATACCTGGATGTATGGTACAAGGGGAACCAATATTTTGCTGCGATTTTCAGATTATAAAAGTTGTTCGTTTTTCACATGGTTCACTGCAAGTAAAACAGGCATATTACTCGCTTGTTTCATAATGGATTCCCATGTGCTCCCAAGTGCTATATTACCAAGCAGATAATCACTTACTCTAATTCTTTCTGCTCGTCAAATTTCAAAGTAGCCTTAGTTCTCAAAGGGGCCGGATTCGTGCCGGTGACCCTTCTGGAGCGCCCTCAGGTGCCGTAATTCTGTTTGGAGAAACACGGGCGGTGATTAGGAGTCATTCACGGACCATGTTGTTATTTACAAAGGCACGTTGCGCGCGCTGAGTATTTTTTAACAAGCAGCGCGGCGGAACTGTCAGAGTCGATTTTGTAAACAGAGATTAAAGAACGGTAGTACTATCTAGAATAGTTCTCTGTTATCAAAGTATAAAGCGCTGTGAAGTCCAGCGTAACAGCTGGCTCGCTTATTGCCATGTGGTTATCATACCTTTAAGCTTTGCAGCGTTCACCACTTCCTCATTCCATCACACAAAGTGAATGGGATTCAGTTCCCTCAGTGTCTCCAAGAGGCCAACTCCTCCTTCATTGACCAATCAAAGATGGGATATTTTGCATTCCCACACTGTTGCATTATGGGACCTGGAGTCCAATCAACTGTGGCGCAGATTTACAGTCTGGAGAGCTCACTCATTGAATTGAGGCCGGTATTAATGGTGTCAAACCGAAGTATCAGATAGGCCTCTTTACGCAACAGCGCCTTCTCTACATTAGGCGATCTGTGCTGTGGGTCTATTCCGGCCAGAACTGTCCATGTAAAGTCTGTTTCTTTATGGTTTGCAGTCGCAAAATGTTCAACCATTGGGGCATTTTGCACTTTTTTCTTTAGTCGAGAACGATGTTGGGTTATCCTGACATTTACTTGCTGGCATGTTTTGCCTACGTACAGTCTATTGCAAGCGCACAGAATCCCATAAATCACATTTTTGCTTTTGCAGTTTGTGTATAAACTGTGTCTCCATTTTATGCCGTTGTGGCAACATTCATCTCCTTCTACAACATTATTGCAGGCCACACAAGTGCCGCATTTATGGTGGCCTGTGATGGGTTTGAGGTTCCATTTGGAAATTAAATCACTTTTGGGTTTCGGTAAGAAACTATCAGCTCTAATGATTTGTTGGCCGATGCTTAGGTTTTTCTTCATAGCAAAAATCGGCTTTTGCAAAGGGAAGTCTAATCCCTCCAACAGATGCCAATTACGCAGAATGATCTGTCGAAATTTGTTCGTATGAGCTCCGTAGGTAGTGACACACACAAGTTTATCCAACTCTTTTTTGGTTTTTGTTTTAAGCAATTCCTCTCGGGGGGTAAAGCGTGCTCTTTTCTTAGAGTGCTTAAGAAGTTTTTATTAAGAACTCTAAGCACTCTAAGAAAAGAGCAGGATTTTTGCTATGAAGAAAAACCTAAGCATCGGCCAAAAAATCATTAGAGCTGATAGTTTCTTACCGAAACCCAAAAGTGATTTAATTTCCAAATGGAACCTCAAACCCATCACAGGCCACCATAAATGCGGCACTTGTGTGGCCTGCAATAATGTTGTAGAAGGAGATGAATTTTGCCACAACGGCATAAAATGGAGACACAGTTTATACACAAACTGCAAAAGCAAAAATGTGATTTATGGGATTCTGTGCGCTTGCAATAGACTGTACGTAGGCAAAACATGCCAGCAAGTAAATGTCAGGATAACCCAACATCGTTCTCGACTAAAGAAAAAAGTGCAAAATGCCCCAATGGTTGAACATTTTGCGACTGCAAACCATAAAGAAACAGACTTTACATGGACAGTTCTGGCCGGAATAGACCCACAGCACAGATCGCCTAATGTAGAGAAGGCGCTGTTGCGTAAAGAGGCCTATCTGATACTTCGGTTTGACACCATTAATACCGGCCTCAATTCAATGAGTGAGCTCTCCAGACTGTAAATCTGCGCCACAGTTGATTGGACTCCAGGTCCCATAATGCAACAGTGTGGGAATGCAAAATATCCCATCTTTGATTGGTCAATGAAGGAGGAGTTGGCCTCTTGGAGACACCGAGGGAACTGAATCCCATTCACTTTGTGTGATGGAATGAGGAAGTGGTGAACGCTGCAAAGCTTAAAGGTATGATAACCACATGGCAATAAGCGAGCCAGCTGTTACGCTGGACTTCACAGCGCTTTATACTTTGATAACAGAGAACTATTCTAGATAGTACTACCGTTCTTTAATCTCTGTTTACAAAATCGACTCTGACAGTTCCGCCGCGCTGCTTGTTTAAAAATACTCAGCGCGCGCAACGTGCCTTTGTAACTAACAACATGGTCCGTGAATGACTCCTAATCACCGCCCGTGTTTCTCCAAACAGAATTACGGCACCTGAGGGCGCTCCAGAAGGGTCACCGGCACGAATCCGGCCCCTTTGAGAACTAAGGCTACTTTGAAATTTGACGAGCAGAAAGAATTAGAGTAAGTGATTATCTGCTTGGTAATATAGCACTTGGGAGCACATGGGAATCCATTATGAAACAAGCGAGTAATATGCCTGTTTTACTTGCAGTGAACCATGTGAAAAACGAACAACTTTTATAATCTGAAAATCGCAGCAAAATATTGGTTCCCCTTGTACCATACATCCAGGTATGAGCATAATGGCTTTGTTTACCATTCATGTAAATTATAAAACAAATGTTTACAACCGGCATTTCATAAAAATCCCCCCGGTTTTTTAGAAAAACGCACAGACCCTACAAATCTACACAAGTGGTTTGGATGAACGGAATCACCTCAAATCCCCAGAGGTACGTGGCATTTTAAAGTTGTACATAGGAGAAGGCGAGAGTAGGTTGAGGGGAGCAATTTGTAACGAGTTTCCACAATTTCTTGTATCTTTATTAATAGGTTTAACAAACGGGGAAAAGAATTCATTTGGCCCTGAAGAGAGTTTGAGAAGAAACCTCCCAAACTCGAAACGCGTAGGCGGACAGGATCAAGTCCTCAGTTCTGATAAATACTTAAAATTGCTAGGAACTATAAGCCTGCTAACATTTCTACCGAGAGGTCGTTTTGATCTTTTGGAGACTCATTGATAGGCTCCATGTTGGTCAAATCTAATAATTTTGTAATAATGCTACGAAAAAATATGTTGACAATTTCCCCTTTCTTGTGAAATGATATCACATGCTTTTTGTATATTATTTATTAGTTGTATGTCTTTACAATTTATATGTATGTTGCGTTAAATCACTGTGTAATCACGCACTCTTTGATTTAAGTTTCTTGTTGTACGCTCACGGTTAGTACGTTTAAGACATTGATATTTCTCTTGACTGAAGTGATATCTACTTTTGATAAAAATTGATAAATAAAACGGCGCAACTAATCGCCAAGATAAACATATTAAGCTTTGTTTATCTGTTTTCATCCCAAATCAAAACGGTGTGAAATGCAACGAAGTGTGGGTTCCTTTTTCTTTTTCATAAAGTATTTGGGCCCTTACCCCACTTCTGTCCGCATGGGCCAAACTCCTTTTTTTGAAAAAAATGCTTTGGACACTCTGCCACTGCTGATCAGTGCCAGAGTGTAAGTGCTCCCTATGTAAATTGCTATTCTGATTGGATATACATGTTTGGCATATTTGTGTCACCATGAAGTCCCTAGTAAAGTGCACTGGGTGTGCCAGGGCTGGTGATGAGAAATGCTACTAGTGGGCCTGCAGCACTGATTGTGCCACCCACAGGAGTAGCTCTAAAATGGTGTCTCAGGCCTGCCACTGCAGTGCCTATGGGCAGTTTAGAAACTGCCATGTCCTCCTGGTCAGTGTCCCCACTGACCAGGCCTAACCCTTCCCTTTTTGTGCACATCAGTCACCCCTATGGAAGGCCCAAGATACCCCCTGGGCAGGGTGCAGTGTATGTGAAAGGTAGAGCATGTACTAGTGCAGGTGACATGCTCTGGTAGTGAATTACAGCCATTTTCGTTTTTCACTACTGTAAGGCTATCTTGCTCCATTGGTTAACATGGGGGATGCTGGCTACAATGGCTTCCAGCATTTCTTCCCATAGGAACAAGATAGGACATAAGTATCTAGTATCCCTGAACTCAGAATTTAATAACACATCTTTTAGGAAAGGTTGTTTTTAAATCCTGTGTTTGAGAACAGCACTTTTAGAAAGTTGCTGTTCTCTTGTCTGACCCTTCTTTTTTATTTTATCTTTTTATTGAGCAACATTCAGTCAATAAAAAGATAAAATAAAAAAGAAGGGTCAGACAAGAGAACAGCAACATTCAGTCGGGAGTGGATGAACCAGTATTATCGACTCGGCGGAGGCAAGATGGCGGCCGTGACCAGCGGCTGAGCGGCAGCACTGGACACAGCGCAGGGATGGAATGATGTTCTTTGATGCGACCTCGGCCTCCAGGCTCTCTCCTTTTACAGTAGAAAAAACGGAACAACTAAAGAACCACTCGAGAAGGGAAAGTAAAGAAGAAGGCCATAAAAATCTCTATGAGTCTACCTGACCCTTAATCAAATACTGAATGCCGTAGAAAACACAGCGGAACAAAGCGGAACAAAGCAGCGGTGTCAAACACCGACACCTACGTTTTCTCTGTAAGGCCGGCGCAGCACAGAATTTACAAGAAAAACAAGAGAAACAAGGTTACAGAAAACCTCGAGGCTACCTGGCTCGCAAGACATACGTGAAACCTCAGTTGCACTGGCGAGACTGGCGAGACATAACTAAAAAGTTCTGAAGAGTAAAACGCCGCAGAAGCATAGCGGCGCACAAGTGGCTGGAAAACTACCTCCCGGTGAGACTCTGATGCTTTCAAGTGTTTGCGCCGGAGGGTTGCCTCGCTCGGATCTGTCGAGGCTCCTGGTTACAGCTGCAGCGGTGTTGGGAGTCGGTTCAGCTGGCCCTAGCGGAGCTCGCGTAGCATGGAGGCGGAGTTACACAGGACCGGCGGGACCAGCAAGACGGGGCGGAAGCGGCTGCAGCTCCAGCAGACCTGTCGGACTGAGCAGATCCAACGGCCCGGTACGGAGTTGTGGAGAGGCTCCGTGTTGCAGTGCACCAGTTGAGGTGAGGCAGGGGATCTCCCTGCTAATAGTGGTTGTATCTATGCCCCCTAAAGTCAACACCGGTGGAAAGTAAAAAAAAAAGGGTGTGGCGGATGGCGCCCCTGTACCGGGCAACTTAGCCAATAGCTCAAGTATGGACAATGGGGGAAACATCGGGCTAGAGGGGGCAGCGTTAGAAGCTGGGTCAGGGCGGGCAAAGCTGCAGCCATCTGCAGGTCAGAATTCCCCTAAGATCAGAACCCGTCAAGCTACAGCCACAGCAACGGTCAGCGTGGTTGAAATGCTGAATCGGAATGAGAAAAAAAGAAAGCTGAAGGATAGTGAGCCAGTCCTAGAAGTTGTGAATTCTGGGCTGTCGGTGCTATCTGTAATACCTGTGCAACCTGAACTTTCTGCAACATGTGAGTCCACTGCTCTACCATTACTATTACCAGCCAGCACTCTAGCGGAAAATCCAGGCATAGACCTACAGATCCCTCAATCATGTCAATCGGAGGCAGCCAGGGACGACATAGTAGGTGGGGACAAGTCTGTAATGACGCACTCAGAGTCTCTAGATGTCGGATTGGGATCTGGCGATCTTGGTGTTTCCAGCAACAATGAGACCATCACCTTACTACCCTTGTCAGTGCCCTCACAAGATCTATTGCTCTCTCCTACAGAAGGCTCAGCAGTCTCATTAACTAACGAGGGCGTTCAAGAAGGCTTATCTACAGCTGATCTATTTAAAGAGAGTACCAGTCTTATAACAGGCTCTGAAAACTATAGGGGTCTACCTGCCAATCCTAAAGTTAAAACAATCTACTCTGGGGTCACTCACGGTGAGAGGGAAATGGAAAAGGAAAAGACCCCCAGTGAGTGCTTCTTCTCTGTTACAGAGGAGGCCAACTGGTCAGAAGAGGATGATGAGCTACATAGCTCAGATATTGATGGCAGCAACCCGGAAACAGAGAGCGATAGTGAAGTAGGGTTACCATCATCTATCATAAAAAACGCACCTCCACAAAGAGACCATAATGCGCTGGCTTGGGACCACTCTCCTACAACATCCCTTCAAGGGAATCTTAACTCGGCGTCGGGTAACGTAAGCTGCAATGAGCCTACACAGTTGTCAATGATGACGATGATGGAATCAATCCACCAAGGAATAACTGCTCATAGAGAGGAAACCCGGGCAGACAGCATCAAATCCCAGGCGGCGATAAGAAAGATGAAAGCAGTGGTCAGAAAGCTTTCTAAAGCCTGGGTAAGTGTGGGCAATAGGGTCTCAAATCTAGAAGAGAGGGTGGTCGCCACTGAAGCCGAGGCGGCTGCAGCCACGACTAAAGTGGAAACTCTTGGAGCCCAAGCAATTGACATCCAGTGGAAGCTAGAGGACCTTGAAAACAGGCAAAGAAGGAACAACCTCAGGGTCCTGGGTATTCCGGAAGGGGCAGAGGGCCAGGATGCTAAGATGTTTATAGTCAAAACATTTGAGAAAGCCTTCCCTGACATCGCCGGTTGGAACTGGACCACTGAAATACAGAGAGCACATAGGACACCCTTCAGAATGAGAAAAAATGCCAGAGAAGGGGATAAGCCTAGAGCAATTTTAATCTATATAGGCAATTTTCTTCTTCGCCAGTCCATTTCTGTCACTCCACCGTGGAACGAAGATGGAGATTAAGGCAATTAATCAAACCTTTCCAGGACAAAAGGGTTCAGGTTTACCTCATCAATCCTGCCCAGCTAAAGATTATCCACCTAGGCAAGACCATGTATTTCTCCTCGGAAATCAAGGCTCAGGAGTTCTTAGACTCTATTTAGCATGTGTCGTTACTGAATGAAGTCTTAGGTTTAGTTTAGCTTAAGGCTCAGTTTGAATATCACATAGTAAAGTGTGTCACGTTAGGGAGATTTGTGGGGTGATTTGTGGGAGATTTGTAGGAAAATTGTGGGTGTACATAAGCCGAGGCTGAAATTGGATATACTGATTGCACTGTGTCCATTGCCGCACCCATCACATGCACAGACACCGTCTGCGCGCCTCACCGGGGGGTGAGTTGTGGTCAGGGGGGGGGAGGGGGGGGGGTCTCTTGTGGGAGGGGGGGGGGAAGGGGGAAGAAAAAGAAGCAAAAAGAAAGTTCATGCATTAAATATGTTTGTTGATATATTGGAGATGTTGAAAATGGTTATATTTGATATTGCTAGATATAGGATAAAATGCAATTGGTTAGTTCGTTGGCTGGTCTCTCTCCAGGGCTATGTCAAGGATTAAGATAATTAGCCTTAATATAGGAGGATTGAACGACTGGAAAAAAGGGAAAAGTTCGAGGAGTATGTTAGATTAATAAGACCCGATATTGTCTGCCTACAAGAGACTCATCTGCCATGGAAAAAGAAACATTGGTTAAATATAAGGGGGTATGAAATATTCTCTTGTTCCTCACAGACTTCAACTGTAAAGGGGGTAGCCATCATTGGTCGGGCTGGATTGGGTGGGGTCAAAAAATCAAAAGCTGACCCGTTGGGAAGATGGGCTATATGTGAACTGGGGTTAGGCATCACTCTCTGTTCAGTGTATGGGTCCAATCTGGACGATCCAGGGGTGATGGATTACATTGAAAGGGAGCTCACCAACTGGCCATCACCTGTGGTATTTTGTGGTGACTTCAATATCTCGGCAGATTTTACAGGCAATACCCAATATAATGGTCGAAAACCCCGGGTATTTAGGGCGGTTTCCTCAATAATCCACTCTTACGGCCTGAAGGATGTCTGGGGTAATTTAAAGAAAGATGATCATGGGTTCACATACTTTTCACACCCATTTAACAAATACACAAAATTGGATTATTTTTTAGTATCAGCCACTCATCTCAGCACTGTAGAAATTTCAATGCTCCCAAAGCTAATTTCGGATCACAATCCACTTGTTTTGAATCTGTCTATTACTAAACCAAGGGAAAAAATGAGACCGTGGTCCTTTGATAGAAAACTTCTATTAGACAGTAACTACATCGCACATATAAAGGGGTGGTCCCAATCGTTTTTTGATGCCAATAGATATAGCGCTTCTCGTGGTATGGTTTGGGATAGTTTCAAGGCTGGTTTAAGAGGAGAGACTATTAGCTTTTCTGCACGGTTGTGGAAAAATATAAAGGAAGACAGGGAGGGTCTTCTGAATAGGTTGGCAAAGGCTGAGGAACAACATAGGAGAGATGTATACAGCGGGATCCAGGGGCCTCAGAGTCTAGATAGTTTAAATACTATAAAAGCAGATATTCAGCGGCAATTAGCAAAGAAAGCTGCAGCGGAATATCAGACTCGCAGATTGGGAATGTATGAGACAGGTGAGAACGCAGGCAGGGCCTTAGCACTAAGGAAAAGACAAGCCACCTCAAAAAATATTATTACTGAAATTAAAGAGGGGGAGCATACCTATAAAAAACCAACAGAAATCTTAGAGGTTTTTAGGCGCTTCTATCAGGTTCTCTATAAGGAGGATGCAGATACAACCTATCCAAGTAAGAATTGGCAGGATACAGAAAATAATTTGTTGCCCAATGAGAGGGAAATCTTAGAACAGGATATTACTATGGAGGAGCTCCGGCAGGCACTGAAAGATTTATCAGCAGGAAAGGCAGCAGGGCCTGACCTCATACCCTTGGAAGTCTATAAATGCCTGAGTGAAGAGACGGCTCCTCTCCTATTAGATCTATTTAACGGGGTTATTAATACAGGCATTATACCAGAATCCTGGACTAAAACCAATATAGTGGTCTTCCATAAAAAAGGCAAACCCAAGGAGAGCCCAGGTTCTTACCGGCCTATATCATTAATAAATAGCGACAACAAACTCTACGCTAAAATACTGGCCACACGAATGGGGAGAATTATTGCGGGCCTTGTCTCTCCCTGGCAGCATGGTTTTATTCCCGGAAGGGGTACTACCGACCATATAAAAAGAGCTATAACTCTGTTTGATATGCATGCCGGGGAAGGGGAGGGGATCGCAATGATCCTCCTCGATGCCGAGAAGGCGTTTGATCGGGTTAAGTGGAGCTTTCTATGGAAAGTGATGGAGGGCGGAGGATTTGGCCCCCGATTTCTCCAGGCAATCAAGGCCATGTATCACACTCCAACAGCTAGTATCCAGCTAATGGGTGAGGGTTCTAAGCCGATCCATATTTCGAGAGGGACAAGACAAGGGTGCCCGTGTTCGCCTATCCTATTTGCTCTGTATATCGATCCCCTGATCTGCCACATCATGGGTAATATTAATATAAAACCAATTATCACTAACGGATTTGCAACCAAAATCCTCGCATACGCGGATGACATAGCCATTACCACTGTGGATTCTGCTAGTGCTATGAGGGAATTAATTAACATCACCTCCGATTTTGGGAGTGCATCCGGATATAGATTAAATGTGGCAAAAACACAGGTTCTATGCTCCAGAAAGACAGTCAAATTGGATGATAGATATGTGGACTCAGTTGTCTATTTGGGAATCACAATCAATGCCCAGACACAGGAAATTATTAAAGATAATTTCTCACCATTATTGTTGAAAATGAAACAGGATCTAAAGCGGATCGATACTCTCCATTTATCAATTATAGGCAGGGCTAATGTCATTAAAATGACAATGTTTCCAAAAAATGTATTTAAATTTAGATCTATCCCCTTTAAAATTGATGATATTTTGATCAGGGAAATGGAGGCAATTTTTATGAATTTTGTCTGGCAATATGGTAAGGTGAGGAGATCAATCAAATTTATGTCTCTACCTCAGGAAAAGGGCGGTTTGGGTATACCAAATCTAAAATTCTACCACTGGTCTTGTCTCCTTACAGATATGGCTATACTTTTCTTCCCTGCTAACATGATAAATTGTCAAAGCGGTATTCCGTCCATATATAAGTTACTATTAGGGAATTAAGCTTATGGGGTACTATTAAGGAACTATGATAAACGTTTCTTTAAGTCCCAAGGGTACAAAATATTGGAAGATATCCGTACGATATGGTTGGCGATACAGAAGAACCAGAGTATTCCGAAGTTTAATAAGCACACTCCACTTTGGAACTCAGGGCTATTCCCTCACTTGAGCACAGATGGGTCCTGGAGACATTGGGAAAGACAGGGAATCACCTCATTGGGTCAAGTGATGGTAAAGGATGTTCTGAGGCCCCTCGATCTCCTGATGTCACGGTATGCACTTCAAGGTTCTCAAGAGTTTAAATACATACAATTGACCAACACAATTAAATCCAAGAGACCTATCATAGATGTATCTAAAGAATGTGCACTTTTAGATTATATGAAGGGAGGCGGCCGCCGTATAAGGAAAAGGTATGTATTATTTTTTGGGACACTGCCGGATGATATGCTTAAGACAGAAGCTACTTGGGTTGGGAAACTGAATGACCCCGATATCGATCTAGATAGAGCCATTCTTATGGATAAAAGGTTTCTAAGATCTTCAAACCTAAGAGCGCAGCATTTTAAAACTTTATTTAACTTATATCACACACCGGCAAAACTGTTTGACTGGGGCAAGAGAGCAGATAACAACTGCCCTAGATGTGGTAAGGGCCCTGCCGATCTGCTTCACATGTTTTGTGGCTGCGAGAAATTAGGGCCAATTAAAAATGAAATTGTAAAGTTTTTAGAGGGGCTGCTAGATGTCAGGATCGATCTATCCCCAACACTTTTAATATTCGGGGTTGACGCTAAAATGGGTTTGAGCGTAGAGATGGAGGCACTCGTTTTCATAGCAACAGCAGTCTTTAGAATATTAATTGCTGCCGCATGGAAGGACACCGAGGCCCCAACCTTTCAGATGTGGATGTGTAGGCTACTAGGGATCCATAACATTGAGTCAGAGCTCTACGCACTGAAGGGAGTGAAATCCAGGGATATGGGACTAAGGCTCTGGGCCCCCGTGGCATCATGGAGGCGGTCAAAAACCCTGGGCTTATAGCTTTTTAACATCCATAGCGCTACTCCCCTTACGATCTTAACATAATATTTGTATTTGTATCTCCCATTATATTAATGGTTTTAATCAGTTCGAACATTCTTATTAGAAGTTGAAAATCTGTTAGCCATATTTATATCCCTGTATGTATAATTATTTGGTATTGTCATGTTAGTGTGCGTTTTCTCCTATGTATTTGATATGATATTGTCATGAACTTTCAATAAAAAAAAAAAATAAAAAAAAGAGCAACATTCAGTCAAACAATATATTAATACATAATTGTCAAATATATTTAACATATTTCAAAAATATTAAGACTCAAAAAAGAATAGTCAAGCATATTAATAACTAAATCAGCTGTATAGCAGGGATAAGATGAAAAAAGGATAAAAGGATAAAAAAAGAGAAAAGAAAAAAGATGAAATGCAAAACTCAACATATCCAACATTATATACTTCAATATATTAATTAGTAATAATTTATACAGTATAATCTTATCAAATCAGGATATAGCAGTTAAGGCAGGCGACTTCATATTAGAGTACCAATTAGAAATTGGGGCCCAAATCTGGTTTCCAAGAAGTCTAGTTTTTTTACCCCTAGTGCCATAGATTGAAATCTCGTGTTTATATGTGGCCAGGAAGCGGCTAAGCCACATCTGAAATTCTTTCTTTTTTTCTTTTTTGTGTATCTTATATAGCGCACGGCTACCCCAATGGGGTGTCCTGGCGCTTGCATTGGGAACCCGTCCTGGCTTTTCCCTGTGAGATAACCCGTACTGGGCATCCCCAAGGTGAAAGCCAGGCATCCCGCCGCGGGGGGCCGTAGTGGAGATTAAGCAAGCTATTGCCCAGAGTTGCAGAGTGTTAACCCGTGATTCGAGTAGGCACCGAAGTGAGAATTATCGAGTCCGTGGACACTTGGGCTCAGACCCTGCCGCGTCGGGAATTGAACCCTGGTCCCGGGTCTGACCTCAGCTTCCGGGTATGCCTCCTCTAACCATTGAGCCACACTTCTCCATGTAGGTGGCTCCAGGTCCTTCCACCGAGCAGCAAGAATGATACGTAAAATTGCGGTTGCTAAAAACAAAGACATTTGCTCCTCAATGCTATGACCCAAAGAATCATCATGTCCCATCACATAAAGGGTTACTGAGTCTCTTATATCAACAATTGATATAGGCTACCTATACTGGTGGAACGTTTTCCAATGACTGAAAAAAAATGAATGTGGTTTAATTCTATTCTGGGAATACAATTACGAATATATGTACATATTTGAAAGTATTTAAGAAAATCAGTAGCAGGAATAGTATGTTTCTGTTGAAGCCATTCAAAGGTGGTGGTACCTCCTGGGTTTAAGAAATCTGCAACTGTCCTAATACCTACATTTTCCCACCTCCGAGAGGTGCTATCATTAAGGCAATCCGGAAGGATCGAACTATTCCACAATGGAGTGTATTTTGTGAATTTTGGAATCTTCAGTTGTTTAGATATAAATTTCCAAACCTTCCAGGCATCAGTAATGACTTTAAACTTAATTTTTTTAAAGTAGGATGGTTCAACCTGCCTCAGGAATAGCCCCTGACATTTGGTCCCCAGGCTAAGCTCATAGATGGAAGGGATATAATGTTCACTATTACTTGGAGTAGATGAAATTAACAGAGGGCCCATGTATTGGATAAGTGTTGCCCATAAGTATAAAGTTAAATTAGGGACAGCTAAACCCCCCCTGCCTAACGGTAGAGTTAGATATGGTAGGGCTCTTCTAATCTTCCCAAAACTCCATAAAAACTTAGACATGGAGGAGTCAAGAGTCTTAATATAACTACCTCCGGCCAACAGCGGTATTGTTCGAAATAAGTAGAGTATTTTTGGGAAGATACTCATTTTTAAGTAGTTAGCCCATCCAATAATAGACAGATGTAAATTGTCCGCTCTTCTAAGATCTTCTTTTATCTTCTTGATCAAGGGGGTGTAATTGAGATGGTTAATCTCACTCACGTCGGGGGATATACAGACCCCTAAATATGTTGCCTGTTTAACTTTATAGGGGCTTTCAAATATCGTGTTATTTGTACAAAGGACCATTGTTTTATCCCTATTAAGGGAGTAGCCTGAGTAGGTATCAAAAGTATGAGTAATTAATTACATTTCGCTAATTGCCTCAGTTGGGTTTGTTGTTAATACAGCCACGTCATCGGCATAAGTCAAAATTTTTGTCGAGAACCGATCCACCGTAACAGGTTGAATAAGAGGTGAGGAAAGAAATTTTAAAATAAGGGGATTGATATAAAGGGCAAATAATATCGGAGAACAGGGACAGCCCTGTCTTGTGCCTCTTTGTATCTCAATAAACTCCGACTCAGAACCACAGATATTAAGTTGTGCCTTTGGACCTACATATAGGGCATTTACAGCATTGATAAATTTATACCCGATATTATTCAGCTCCAATATGTTCCACAAAAATTGCCAGGAAACACGGTCAAATGCCTTCTCGGCATCGAGAAGGATCATCGACATCCTACCCCCGTGGCGCCCATGATGTCAAATAGGGCAATGGCTCTGCGGGTATGATCTGTGGTGCCCTTCCCCGGGATAAAGCCATGCTGCCACGGGGAGACAAGACATTCGATGACCCGACTCAACCGATTGGCTAAAACCTTGGCATATAGTTTTGAGTCGGAGTTTATAAGAGATATGGGCCTGTATGATGATGGAAAATGGGGGGGTTTGCCTTTTTTAGCGAAGATCGCTATATTAGTATATTTCCAAGATTCCGGCGGTATTGCATTATAATGAACCCCTAAAAAAGGATCCAATAAGTAGGGGAGTATTTGTTTGCCCAGTATTTTGTAAAGATCCAAGGGAATTTTGTCAGGACCTGCGGCTTTACCATTTGCGAGCTCAGCTAATGCTAGTTCCAGTTCTGTAATTGAAATTTCCCTTTCCAATTCTTCTTTAATTGATTCATCAATCAGTGGAGTGTGATCTATCTCTGACAACCAGTTGTTAAGAAAAGTTTTTAAATCTCTGCTGGAGTATTGATCTTCATTTTGATACAGCTTTTGATAGTACTTCCGGAATGCTGCTACTATGTCCTGTGTGGAAGTGTATTGGTGACCCTCGTACTCAATCATTTTTATATTATTATAAGATTGTTTTTGACGTGTTCGTAGGGCTAGCTGCCTACTGACATTTTCCCCAGATTCATATAAACTTATTTTGTTTAATTCATAAGTTTCTGCGACTTTCCTAATTAATAAGCTGTTAATTTCGGTTTTCAATACTATTATTTTATGAAGAGTGTCATTGGCTGGATCTCCTTGATGGATCTGGGTGGCATGATGAGCCTCAAGATTGGATAACTCACGATTAAGCCCCCGGTTGTTGTTATATTCTATCTTTTTCCTTTTGGCAACAAATGAGATAGTTTGGCCCCTTAGTGATGCTTTAAAACAATCCCAGACAATCAATCTGGGTGCACTATATTGATTACAGTCAAAGAACCCCTGGGCCAAGATGTTATATGGGTTATATATTCCAAGTTGACAAGTAACTTTCTGTCAAAAGACCATTGTGATTTAGGTTTATTATAACTGGGTAGGTCAAAAATAAGAGTAAGTGCGTTATGATCCGATATTGTTTTTTGGGATTTAATTATATCTAATATTTCCAGGTCCATCAAGGAGGTCATAATGTAGTCAATTCGTACGTATTTATTATGCGGGTATGAAAAAAAAGTAAAACCGGAATCATAATGTTTTTTCAAATCCCAGACATCCCGCAAATTGTGGCTATCCATTAATTGGCGTATGGCCCTATACACCTTAGGCTTACGACCATGATAATTCAGAGGCAATTCATTAAGTTCAAAAGTCCCTAATGAGATGTTAAAGTCTCCACAGAGAATAAGAGGAGAGGGCCAAGAGGCTAGTTCTAAGTCTAGAACCCTGAATGTTGAAGGGTCATCTAAATTTGATCCGTAAATTGCACAGATCGTGGGGCCCAATTCTAGCTGTACTATAGCCCATCTTCCATGCTTGTCAGCTAACTTACGTCTAGGATAGCCAAGTATAGGTTTGGCCAAAATTGCAACCCCCCTGATTTTAGATGTTTGGGAGGTGGCTACAATCACATTATACCCTGGGATCTTCAACAGTTCTTTATCGGAATCTGCAATATGCGTTTCCTGTAGGCAAAGTATATCAACAGGATCTTGTTGTAATAGTTGATATAATTGTGCCCTTTTATTTCTGTCATTAAGACCTGCAATATTCCAATTACAAAGTTTTAGTCTCCCCATTTAAAATTATAAGTACTAGACTTGGTCATAACTGCACAGTAGAATGTGAATATACATACTTTGATCCACAGGTTCCTAATCTGATTTATCTTTTTTATCTTTTATGCTATCAGTTGATCCTGTATTGTAGAGAGAAAGATTGCTTGACGTTGTCTTATTTGTCTGAAGTTGCTTATTTTTTTAATTTTTCCCCCCCGCCCCAGCCCTCCATCCCCCTCCCCCACTCACCAACCTACGAGGCATTTAGACTCTAATAGAGTCTATAGTGATGGTGAGGTGTTCCCTGACCAGTACCATAATAACAATACAACCAATAGATTTGAGAAAATACAGGAAAAAGTGCCCAAATAGTGTCTCAAAAAGATAGAGAAATAAGGGTTAGTTTAACGTCTACAACCCTATGACATAGCTAACAAAAAAAGTATATTTAAATATACAGCTAATATAAACGAGATGTCTAGCTACTACATTATAAAGGTTTCTTAGCTTATGTCAGACTGTCTAGGAACTCTTTGGCTTTTATCTCCGAGGTGAAAAATTTAATCTTGCCTTTGTAGATGACTTTCAATTTAGCAGGGCTGTTAAGATACACCTGAGCATTTTTATGCAGAAAAGGTTTAATCATCTGGCGAAGACGCCATCTTCTCTCCACAGTAGAGTGGCAAAAGTCAGGCCTGACAAAGTAGGAGATATTGTTTCTGGTACGCCGAGCTTCGGGTTTTGCTTTATCGGCGATGGCCTGACGGAGAAGAAAGTTCCCAAAGTAAACCAACACTGCACGGGGATACTTCCCTTGTAATGAGGACGCCTTCAAGGTAGATGGAACTCTGTGGACTCGTTGCACTTCCATGTCCCAGTTCCAGGAGGCAAGCTCCGGGAGAGTGTCTTTAAATAATTGAATGATGAAAGAACGTATATCCTCTCCCTCGCTTTTTTCCGGAATCCCAAGAACACGGATATTGTTGCGTCGAAGACGATTTTCCATGTCCTCCAGCTTCCATCTAACATCCTTTAATTCCTCCTCGTGGGATTCGACTCGCTCTTGAGTGACTGTGGCATCTGCTTCATTGATTACTATGCAATCCTCCATATCCGTCATCCTTGCGTTTGACGCTGCAACAGATTTTGATAGTTTACGCACTACACCTTGTACCTTATGTAACGCTAATTGTGTCCTTCGACCATCCCTTGAGGTTTGTTCTCGGTGGGAAGCGATTGCCTGTAGGACTGTATCCATTACTGTAGTCAATGTGGCGTTTTGTTGATCTACAGGTATAAATGGCTCAGGTTGAGATGTAGAGGTATGCTCTTGAGAATTAAGAGCTGACGCTGTTGTTGGAGAGTAGTCCCACTGTAAATCTGATGCGCCATGGTGGGTCCTTTTTTTCCTCCGTACGGTCCTCTTACCCCCCTAGAGTTATTTCGGGCTGGGTCGTGGTCACTCTCTGTTGCACTAGTATCAGAACCGGTGCCAGTGCCAGTATTGACCTCCGATTCCAATTCTGATTCATGTGACCATCTGAGATCATCGGCCCCTTCAGATATGGAATAAAAGTCTGAGGGATCTCTATCTGTATCCAGTGAATCGGATACAGTATAATCCTTACATTCCTTACGTGGTTTTGATATCTTTCCCTTAGGTTCATTATTTTTCCCTGCATTATGCACCTGAGATTTGGCTAGATTTACAGTGTTAATCTCAGTTTCAGTTTCCGTTTCGTGTTCGTGTTCGTGTTCAGGCTCATTAGTCAAAGTCAGAGTATTTATTAGGGATGGTGATACATTGATATCTTCAGGAGCCGGGTTCTGAATAGATATATAGTTGGAAAAAGCATCCACAGGGGTAGTTATAGGGGCAGAGGCGGCACAGGGAGATGTGTGTAGATCAGTATCTTCAAAGATATTTAGGTTGTTTATTTACAGGCACAATATTCGTCTTCCTTGACCTCTCCCCCTCCCGATTTAGCTCGAGAACACAACCTCCTGACATACCGTCTCACCTATAGTTTCCAGTCCGGGAGAGGAGGGATCAGCCATCGTTGTCTGAGCCTCTGTCAGTGCTGGAGTCCTTGAGAGGTGAGGGTAGGTCTGAGCAGGCACTTTTCTGAGGAGATCCACCACCGAGGGTCTGGGTCCAGGTGTAGATGGTAGTAACTTAGAGGATTTGACTTGCTTTATTGATGTCGAGTTTTGAATATTCTCGGGACCGGAACCGGAGCCGGGAGTCCCGCCCGAACCCAGTGCACCGGTTCGTTTCAGCGCCAGCTCCCGGTCGCAGAGAGCCTGCTTTGCCGCTCGAGTTTTAGAGGCTACAGCAGCGGCTGTAGAAGCAGCGTTCTTTGGAGCCATTCTTTTTGTGTGATCCTGTGAGCTCACTTGGCAGGAAAAGTTGTTCCCAGAGAAGCAGGAAGGATCGATTGCTGCCACAGAACAGTCCGGTAAGCTGCCCACACTGTGCTGAGTAACGGCGTTTCCAGCAATTCTGGTGTGTCCGGCAAATCGTAGCACAGCAAAGCCAATCAGCGAAGACAGGAAAGTAAGGCGGGATCGGAGCTCCAAGGCTGTAGCTGAATCCGTTGAGCCCTGCAAGTTTCCAGCTCGGAGCCCCTCCATCCGGTTTTCAGCGCCGCTACTGCGAGCCAAAAGTGAGTCTGAACGCTACTTTGTTGCAACTGCGTTACAGTGTAGCCAATTTGTTACAGTCTCTTATTTCTCTCAGTTCTGTTAGATCTGCATTTAGTTAGGTTGCGCAGTCCGATATTTTCCGCTTAGAATGCATATCCAGCAACTTAGATCTGCAAGGCACTGGTCAGTGGAGCCTCTCGCAGCGGTCTAGGACGCCGCCGCCATCTTGCCTTCTCTTGTCTGACCCTTCTGTGTGCCTTGGCCTGTTTGTGTATTGACTGTCTGGTTTGTGAGTGACAGGGGCTGGGGATTCCCCAGGAGGCTGGCTGAGTCAGCCCTAGGCTGAATGACTGCAGTTGCAACCTGTGTGGGAGGAGTTAGCACCTGGGCCTGAATAGGGCTGTGCCTGCCTGCCACAATGCTGGCTCCACCTCCTGCTGGGAGGCTGACGACCCTGCCCCTCACTCTGAATAAAAAGAAGAAGCCAGCAAAACAAAGTACTCAGGATCCATCCAGAACTGGTTCAGACCGGGCTCAGGGCCCACACGCACTGAGAGAACAAAGACTTTAGGGGTATAAGTACAGGACCCCTGACAACAGAAAATTAGATCATCCTGGAATCAAGAAGGAACCTCTGCCAAGGAGAAAGCTGACTCTGAAGGAGGAAGACTGTCCTGCTGTTGCTCTGCTGGACTGACCTGTTGCTTTTCTGCCAAGGAGAGGGGAAGGACTTTGCTGTGTGTTGTGTCCCCTGTCTTGAAGGAATCTCCAAGGGCCTGAGAAGAGCTGGCTCCCTGTTCTGAAGTCCCAGGAACAAAAGGACTTCACCCCCCAGCTTTCCTGAACTCTGCGTAGAGAGTTCTGTCCTTCCTAGAGTGCTTGATCCAGTTGTGGGGCCTCTGGAAGTTGTACCTGTGCTGGGAAGCTTGAAACTAAGCTTGAGAGACTTTTGCAATTGAAAAGTGTCACATCGCTCGCTTGCGGAGCGCATCCCTGACAGTGCAAGAAGTTTCCCGGCGCTACGAAGGTTGAGATCGCCGCAGCGCCTCACGCTGCTGCCAGAGCCGTCGCATCCTTCGTTTGCAGGACGCACCCGATCGGTGCGGGAAGCCGAACATTGCTGCGAGTGTCGTCGCAGAGCCTGCCTTCGCTGGGTGAGATCGCCGCACCGCTTGCTTGAGGACCGCATCACGTCGCTGCGAGCATCGTCGCAGAACCATCGCATCAAAGACCTGCGAGAGAGAGGATCCCACTGGACCGCGCATTGTCGCCCCGAAGATCGTCGCAGCCCCTTCAAGATCGTCGCATCGTGCCTTTGCGAGAACAAACTTCCTACGGAATCTACGCACCGGAATCCATACAATTGGCCTTCCTCCCCATACAGACTGTCGCAACATGCCCGCTGCTGCAGCGGGGCTGTCGCATCGCCTCCCCAGGGTCTCAGGAGCAACGCATCGCTTGTTTTCCACCGCACCAGCTTCTGCTTTTGTAACTTTGTCGCAGCTAAAAGGTACTGTGAGTAAACGTGACGCAACTGTGAACTTTTCACGCATCTGTGGATTATTTTATCGCAACTTAAAGAACTTTGATTACAACCTTAAGAACTCTTTTGAAACCATATTCTTGAACTGTGTATGATGGATTTTTGTCGTTTTGGTCTTGTGTAGTTTAGAATAAATACCTTTATTTTATTAAACTGTTGTGGAATCAGTTTGTGGTGTTTTCACTGTGTTACTGTGAGTGTTGGTACAAATACTTTACGCATTGCCTCTGGTTAGCCTAGACTGCTCGTGCCAAGCTACCTAGAGGGTGAGCAGGGGTTATCTCAGAGGGTTATCTCCTTGCCCTGACTAGAAGCAAGGGTCCCTATTTGGACAGTGGTACCTACCTCTGCCAACTAGAGACCCCCAGTTCTAACAAGTACTAGCATCCTTTCCTACTTCGATAAGTTGGTTTTTGGAGATTGTCAGAAGTAGTTCGGCCATACAGTGGTCTCAGGCCCACATTGATCGTACTTAATTGCTCTGCTTTCTTTGCTGTTCTATAACCTTTAAGCTGGGAGATTGAATCCCCTAAGCATTTTCCTCCTTCATTACTACATGATGAAGGACTAGGTGAAGGCTAGTGTTCTAGTCCCCACATACTATTAATTAAATTAAACAACTTCCCTTGGCAGAGGTGCTGAGAAATTAAGCCCAAATACTAGTAATGGACACAAAGCTAATTAAGCATAAACGTAACATTTTTTATACATAAAACAATCCATGTATGAGGCAACCATCCAGTGCCGCAAAATAGGAGAGACTTATTTCCTAGTCTTGACAAAGATGGCACATTATTGAAAAAGTCCATCGAAACGTGTTGACGCCCAATATCGCACAATCGAATAACCAAGCTCCTCCTGAGAACAACACAAATTAAGCGGGTCTAGGATTGAGCTTTATATGAGGGTTTTGATGTGCAAATCTTTATGACAAATTGTTGAGTCTTTGTTTGTCTCTCCCTTTTTCCAATTGCATAACTTTTTTCATGCCATTGTTTTAATTTAGGCGATGATTTGTGTTTAGATGATTGATTACAGCACGAGAATCTGTGAATTTTAGATGAACTATGACTGCGATTACACTGTATAGGAAGTTTATGAAATGACAATGTATTTTTATATGTTTTAGAGGCTTTGTTTTAATAAATTTCATATATTTTATATATAAAAATGTTTACGTTTATGTTTATGCTTAATTAGCTTTGTGTCCATTACTAGTATTTGGGCTTAATTTCTCAGCACCTCTGCCAAGGGAAGTTGTTTAATTTCACTATCATCTCCACTGACTACATTAAACATTTGCTGTCTACTATTGGCACAAGATAGATGTGTTAGTAGGGTAATAATTTATGATACTCGATTGCTGATGTTTCAAGTCTCATTATAATGCCCTTAATGGAAGAAAAAAAACGTTTTTAGCCATACGCTATAAAATGTTCAAGTTTATGTTTGGGACACCTTTGCAACTATTCCGGTTGAATTGACCATTGTTTTTAACATGCTGTCTGAATGACAGACATGCATAATACGTTATCAATGCTTCTGAAATTGATTTTCCTTTCAACAACAGACATTATTCACTTAACATATAATACCAGCATTTGCCGTAAGCGTTTTTTCTCACGTTCATACATGGCCAGATGATGAGCTTTAAAAACTGTGGCCTATGACCTGTTTGATATCCGTTCTCTTTTTGTGCCTTCATGATAGCAGTATGGCATCATCTCCTCTGACTACATTAAACATTTGCTGTCTCCTATTGGCACAAGATAGATGTGTTAGTAGGGTAATCAGTCAGTCAGTCAACTGG
>NW_028245787.1:0-19386 GCF_964263255.1 Lissotriton vulgaris | reverse complement strand
GAAGACTATTCAATAAATACTTTTATTGAAAACGCCCGTCTAGCTATTTCTCTGCACCTCTGGTGAAACGAACCATGCATGAATATTTATTGTTTCCATGACTCTAAAGATCAGTTTTATCTTGGAGAAACAAAGTTGTCATGTTTATGCGGTTGTCAGAAACTAAATCCCTTCTTGTGTACTCGAGAAAGTTTCGAGTGACCTCTGAGCTAGCTGGCCCTCACAATTAAGTCTAATATACTTGATAGAGACCTAGTAGACATAAGTCCTACGTCACATCTATAGGATATATTAGTCCAATGCGCAGAACCTATGGGAAAATAGGAACTACACTACAGGTAAAGGCATGTGACAGGGTATCCATTGTCACCCCTGATATTTGCTCTGTAAATGGAGCCCCTAGCCCAAAGAGTTTGGGATAATACCTCAAGGCTGTTTTGGGGGAGGAGCAACACATAATAAACCTTTATGCTGACCATGTGCTGACGACCCTGGACAAACATGCCACAGTGCTGCCGGCTTTTCAAACTAAACTAGAGACCTATGGCCTGGCCTCAGGCTTTCGGGTTAACGTAGAGAAGTCTTAGGCACTTAACCTCTCACTGTCCCCCACACTGGTGAACCAACTAGCAACACAATATCCAATCCAGTGGGCGACGACAGTGATTCCTTATCGAGGGATCCCACTAGCATCCACTCTTCAGTCGACTTCCTCTCTTAATTACCAGTCTTTATACAGGCAGATAGGAAGTGACTTAACCCGCTGGACGCACCACCAGATCTCCTGGTTAGGGGAGATAGCCACTATTAAGATGACCATCCTTCTAAAGATCCTATATCTTTTCGAAACAGTCCCACTGGCATCTCCGAAGGGTATGCTTACTAAATTACAAGCAGAATTGCTCCAATTCCTCTAGACCATATTGCTGCCACTACTGGTTCCTGTTACTACAGTTTACGTCTGCTTCGAAGAATCCTCGCCCTATATGCCTACCACCCATCGTAGAACCTTAGTTCAGGCAATGGTAATCAGTCATTTGGACTATGGAAATGCTTTGCTGGCAGAAGTAGGAGAGACCCTGCTTGTTAAATTAGAAGAAATACAGAACATTGCAGACAGAATGATTCTAAATCGTCCTGCAGGCTCCCCCTCAGCTCCTTTGCTCAGAGAACTGCCCTGGTTACCAGGAATAGATCTTTTTTTAAATCTGCTGTTTAACTTATAATGCCTTGAAATGTAGGAGTCCCCATTATCTGTAAAAACATCTTTTAAAATACTCACCCTGCAGAAACCTCAGATCCAGCACATTAGGCCTTCTTCGGGCTCCCCGAATTCGCCTGACTCTTACAGGGGGCAAAGCATTCTTATATCTTGATCCAAGATACTGGAATAAGCTCCCCATGGCCCTGTGTAAAATTACCAGTTATAGTATTTTCAGGAAACAATTAAGAGCCTTTCTGTTCTAATTTTTGCCTTTGATTCGCGTTCGGTTTTTCCAACCTCAGGTCACTATTTCTAGTCAGTGCCGAGATAACCTAGGGTGAGTCGAGCGCTACAGAAATAAAGGTAACATAACATAACAGATATCTTATAGGTTCCCAGGATTCTTAAAACCTGGATCAGTTTCAAGGCGCAAAAAAATCAATGTGCCAGCTACAGGGCTGAAGTAAATTAGGCTGCCTACAGGGAAGGGTCACTAGAAATGTAACCTGTTGATGAGACCAAAAACTATTAAATATTTGAAATCAAAATCTCTACCACTTCAAGTTCAGGATTGCCATCCAAGACCACAGCAAGAGGAGGTCATATCCTTTGTTGAGAAAATATGTGAGACGTTTATGGTTTAACCTGGGAAATATTCAAGGTTCAGCAAGTACAAATGTAAGTGGACCACACTGAGATTGAATAGACATTAAACATCTCATAGAAATGAAACACCAGATGAAACAGTAAAAACTGAGATGTCGCAAACTGAGGCAAAAGTCGCTACTCCTGCTTATCCTTCTACTTGCCACTCTTTTCCACTCTTTGTAAGATATTTAAACAGGCAAACTGTATATTGTTCCACCTTATCTTTGGTTTTGTTACTTTTGATTGTTTGTTACTCTGTAAAAAGTATGTATGGTTGCTTGCATTGTTCTTTGAAAAGCATTCATTGGGCTTGGTTTGCACTTAAATAAAAAACAGGAATTAATGTCAGAATACAAATATGATCAACAATAGACTTGCCATCATTCTCAGGCCATTTCTTTTAAAGTGATTTTATTGGGTTTTCAGTAAATCAACAACACAAACAATATTGACAGCACAGATTATATCACTTGCTTCATCCCATTCCCACAATGGCCGATAAAATGCCCCCTTTCCAGACATCTCCCTAGCCATTGGGGGTCCACGCTAATGACTGGAGTACTAGATAAGCCAGGAGGCATTCTACTAGAGCTTAATTATTTGTTGCTCATCTTCAGTGGTCTACCCAGACCTCTGAAGTCAAGTAGTGAAGTTCAGGGATCACTGCAATTTAGGGCAACTGTAAACAAAGTATTTTGCTGCTACGTAGTTGAGCAAGGGCTCCCACTCCTCAGAATGATGCCCCATTTCCAGTAGCCTCCAAGACAGTTTTTTTCATCGCCAACAATGCCCATGGTCTTCCCTCCCATTCCGACCTGCTGGGGATCTGGCTAGTTTTCCATTTCAGTACAAGCAATTGTTTGGCCTCAAGGTGATATTCCTAATCAAAAAACAATCCGTCAGTGATAAGCTTGCAATCTCTGGTGGTCTTACATTCAGAATCAGCTTTGCCAAGTCTGGTCACAGTGGATATCCGACCACCCCGCCATGTGCTAAAAATTACTGTCCAAAAGAACTAGCGACTCTGACATGCCGACCACACATGTAGCATATCCCCCACCTGACCGCACCCACTCCAGCATAATCTGTCTTCTGTGTCATACATATGTCACAGTTTCTCTGGTGTCACATACCAAGCCATATTTTTTTGGTCATGGTTTCGCAGTTCAGGACGCTTTTACGTAGCAACCTAAGATCTCCCAACAGCATCCCCCCCTGGGGAAATATGACCTGCTTCTCCAGGGCCTATGCCAGCTTTTCATATATGGTGAACAGCAAAACAAACAAGATGATGGACGGAATGTTGCACAATGGCAAAACATTCACCCCCAGTCACAGATCTGGGTTTAATCCATCGTTATTTTGCTCACCAAGCCACCCCAGTTCAGACATGGCCATATGCAAATCAGTCTTGACCCTGTGCCTCATGGGAACAGTCCAACCCGAACTGCCAAGCCATGTCTTCCCTGGACGGCAATCAAGCATCCTAGGACCGGTTTCTGGCTATCAGCCGTCTTCAGCCAGGATAGCTTGACTCCAGTGTCTTAGTGAGCAAGGGACCCACGTCTGGGCATACCGTTCCCAGATAGGGTGAACAGCAAAACAAACAAGATGAATGACGGAATGTTGCACAATGGCAAAACATTCACCCCCAGTCACAGATCTGGGTTTAATCCATCGTTACGTTATTTTGCTCAGCAAGCCACCCCAGTCCAGACATGGCCATATGCAAATCAGTCTTCACCCTGTGCCTCATGGGAACAGTCCAGCCTGAACTGCTAAGCCATGTCTTCCCTGGACGGGAATCAAGCATCCTAGGACCGGTTTCTGGCTATCAGCCGTCTTCAGTCAGGATAGCTTTACTCCAGTGGCTTAGTGAGCAAGGGACCCACGTCTGGGCATACCCTTCCCACATATGGTGAACAGCAAAACAAACAAGATGATGGACGGAATGTTGCACAATGGCAAAACATTCACCCCCAGTCACAGATCTGGGTTTAATCTATCGTTATTTTGCTCACCAAGCCACCCCAGTTCAGACATGGCCATATGCAAATCAGTCTTGACCCTGTGCCTCATGGGAACAGTCCAGCCCGAACTGCAAAGCCATGTCTTCCCTGGACGGGAATCAAACATCCTAGGACCGGTTTCTGGCTATCAGCCATATTCAGCCAGGATAGCTTGACTCCAGTGGCTTAGTGAGCAAGGGACCCACGTATGGGCATACCCTTCCCACATTGTCTGAACTGGGGTGGTGTGGAGTGCAAAAAAACAATGGATTTAGGCCCAGATCTCTGTACTGGGGTGAATGTATGACATTGTTCTGCATTCTGTCCATCAATTGTTGTTTTTTGTTGTTGTTTTTTTATTTTATTTTTTTATTTCTCATTATGCAATTGTTTAAATAAGGAGGCTTCAGGAGTCTGAGGTCCCGGGATCTGTGCCTTCACTGCCCCCTTGTGTTCGACTGAGTTTGGGGAGTATCCCTTTGGTAGTTGTGACCATTCAGTTATCTCCTTTTTTTTATTTTTTATTTTATTTATTGAAAGTTCATAACAGCATAGTGTACATAAAAGCCAGCAATATATATGAATAAATATATATATATATATATAAATATATAAATACACACAATAC
Source organism: Lissotriton vulgaris (assembly GCF_964263255.1). Classification (NCBI taxonomy): domain Eukaryota; kingdom Metazoa; phylum Chordata; class Amphibia; order Caudata; family Salamandridae; genus Lissotriton; species Lissotriton vulgaris. Next base: position 14,897 of record NW_028245787.1, on the reverse strand, counting down.
ATAGAGTAAATATGACCATTAACCAGGAAACAGTATTTGACGGGAAAAACAGGAGAAAAGGTTAAAAAAAGGCGAGATAAAATAGTCCATTAGGATCGGAAACCACAACAGCCCACAGTATAGACTATGGGGCCCCACACCTGGACTTCCTCCAACTAGCCACTGGTGCCCATACCCGTAGCCCCATTTCTCTAGATTTAAGTCCTTTGAGGGCATACAATTCTGACTCAATATTATGGATCCCTAACATCCTGCAGATCCACATTTGAAAAGTTGGAGGCTCCACATCCTTCCATGCAGCAGCAATTAGTATCCTGAAGACCGCTGTCGATATAAAAACCAGCGCCTCTATCTCTGTACTCAGACCCAACTTTGCATCAAAACCGAATATTAAAAGAGTAGGGGATAGGTCAATTCTGACGGCTAGCAGCCCCTCTAAAAACTTTTCAATTTCTTTTTTGATTGGTCCCAGGTTTCCACAGCTATAGAACATATGCAATACATCTGCTGGCCCATTACCACATCTGGGACAGTTATGGTCTAATCTCTTACCCCAGTTAAACAATTTAGCTGGCGTATAATATAAGTTGAAGAGGGTCTTAAAATGCTGTGCCCTTAAATTTGAAGATCGCAGAAACCTTTTATCCATTGCCAATGCTCTGTCTAGATCGATGTCTGGATCCTGCAATTTGGAGGCCCAGCTCTCCTCCATCTTGATCAAGTCATCAGGGAGACTCTCCAAAAATAACCCGTAAAATTCCTTAATTCTATGGCCACCCCCTTTCATATAATCTAGTAGTGCGCATCCTGTAGATATATTCAGACGCGGTCTTTTTGATTTAATTATATTGACCAACTGCATATACTTAAATTCTTGACCGCCTTGCAGTGAAAATCTTGTCCTCAACAATTCGAGAGGCCTACAGACATCTTTTATCATTACTTGGCCTAGTGTAGTAATCCGCTGTCTTTCCCAGTGTTTCCATGGACCATCATCACTTAGATTCGGGAATAGATCTGAGTTCCATAGTAGGGTATGCTGGTTATATCTTGGGATATTCTGATTTTTATATATAGAAGACCATATCCCCCAGATATCTTCAAGTATCTTGTAACCAAATGCTTTAAAGAAACGCTTGTCATGCTTCCTCATCAGTATCCCATATACTTCCCTCCCCAAAGCCAGGTGATAGATAGAGGGGATGTCTCCCTGACTGTATCTAACATCCTCTGGGAAGAGGAGCACCGACATCTCTGTAAGGAGACAAGCCCAATTATAAAACCTGAGATTTGGTATTCCCAGCCCACCCTTTTCTTGGGGAAGGGACATAAACTTATTAGATCTCCTGACCTTTCCATACTGCCATACAAAGTTCATAAAGATAGACTCCATTTCCTTGATCCTTGCATCTTCTATTCTGAAAGGAATAGATCTAAATTTATATAAAATCTTAGGAAAGATAGACATTTTTATGACATTAACCCTTCCTATAATTGATAGGTGGAGCTTGTCTATTCTTCTTAGGTCCTCTTTGATCTTAACCAGTAACGGCTCGAAGTTATCTTTTATGATATCCCTTGGCTGGGCATTAATTGAGATACCTAAGTAGACTACTGAGTCCACATATCTATTATCCGTTTTAATTATATTGCTGGTGCACAATACCTGCGTCTTAGCTACATTCAGACGATATCCAGATAGTCTGCCAAATTCTGAGGTGATTCTAACTATTTCTATCAATGCACTATCAGGATCCGTAGTTAATATAGCAACATCGTCCGCATAGGCGAGAACCTTGGTATGGAATCCATTGGTTACAACTGGCTTAATTTTACTGTTCATTAAAAGGGTTATTAAGGGATCTATATACAGTGCAAAGAGAATGGTGCACGGGCACCCTTGTCGCGTCCCCCTTGATATACGGATCTTCCCCGAATGCTCACCCATGAGATGAATACTGGCCGTTGGATTAAGATACATAGCCCGAATTGCCTGCAAGAATCTAGAGCCGAAACCTCTGTCTTTCATCACCCTCCACAAAAAGCTCCACCTGACGCGGTCGAAAGCTTTTTCTGCGTCAAGGAGGGTCATCGCGACCCTCCCCCCTCAGCAGCGTGTATGTCAAATAATGTAATGACTCTCCTTATATGGTCGGTCGTGCCTCTACCTGGGACGAAGCCATGCTGCCAGGGGGAGACCAGGGACCCGATGATCCTACCCAGCCGCGTCGCCATGATTTTCGCATACAGTTTATTGTCGCTATTTATTAGCGATATTGGTCTGTATGAATCAGGGCTTTCTTTCGGTTTCCCCTTCTTATGGAAGACCACAATATTTGTTTCGGTCCAAGATTCGGGGATAACCCCGGTGTTCATAACCCCATTGAATAAGTCCAATAGCAGAGGTGTTATTTCTTCCCTTAAACATTTATACACCTCCAAGGGTATGGCATCGGGACCTGCCGCTTTACCAGTTGCTAGATCCTGTAGAGCCTCAGATAATTCATCTATAGTTATGCTTCGTTCCAATATTTCTCTCTCACTAGAGGTAAGTTTAGTTCCCATTTCCGGCCAGTTTACACCCAAATCATCCCTATCCGACTCTTCCTTATATAGGTCTTGGTAGAATCTTCTAAAAACCTCAAGAATTTCATCTGACTTCTTATAAGTTTGGTCTCCTTCCTTTAATTCAGTTATAATATTCCTTGATGCGGCCTGCCTTATCCGCAGAGCTAAAGCCTTACCAGCGCTTTCCCCTGTTACATACATTCCAGCCCTATGGGTTTGATATACTGCTGCAGCTTTTTTGGCCAATTGTATCTGAAGTTCAGCCTTAATACTATTCAACCTTTCTAAACTTATGTTGCCCTGAATCCCCTGACATACATCTTTCCTATGTTGTTCCTCTGCCTCAGCCAATTTACCCAATAAACTTTCCCTCTCTATCTTGGTTCTATTCCACATTTGGCCCGTGTAGCTGATTGTCTCACCTCTCAGACCTGCTTTAAAACTATCCCAAACAACAATGCGGGAAGCACTATATCTATTTGCGTCAAAGAATGATTGACACCACTCTTTCAAGTACGATATATAATTATTGTCCACTAAGAGCTTCCTGTCGAAAGTCCAGGGTCTAACTTTTTTCCTTTGTTTGTTAATGGTAATTGTCAAAACAAGGGGATTATGATCTGATATTAACTTAGGTAACCTTACTATTTCCACATTAGAGAGATAATTAGCTGTTATCATAAAATAGTCCAATTTAGTGTATTTATTAAAACGATGGGAAAAATAGGTAAACCCTGGATTGTCCCTGTTTAAACTTCCCCAGACATCTATCAAACCGTGAGATTGTATAACAGAGGATATCGCTTTAAATACCCGTGGCTTCCGACCTGTGTATACATTCCCGTTTGTGAAATCTGCTGAGATATTTAAATCTCCACACATTACTATTGGTGCCGACCAGTTAGTTAGTTCCTGCTCTAAATGGTCTATCACTGCTGGATCATCGAGGTTGGAGCCGTATATTGAACATATGGTGATGCCTATGTTCATCTCACATATTGCCCATCTTCCAAATATATCGGCCTTACATCTTTTAGCCCCCCCCAGCCCAGTCCTTCCGATTATTGCTACCCCTTTTATCATAGATGTTTGTGAGGAGCATGATAAAATTTCGTACCCCCTTAAATTCAGCCAGTGTCTTTTTTTCCAAGGTAGATGGGTTTCTTGTAGGCATAAAATATCGGCCCCTATTATTTAAATGTACTCCTCCAACCTGCCCCTTTTTTTCCAATTATTCAAACCACCTATGTTAAGGCTTATAACATTTAACTTAGACATAGCCCTGCAGGAAACATAACCATTGGTCTATCCGATCAATTATTCTCCTGGACACATCATGTGAATAGAGCAACTTTATCATTATTTCACTTATACCAATATACACTTTAGCTATATGAACTTTCTTTTTTTTTGCTTTCAACCCCCCATGTTCCACCCCCCCCACCCCACAGCACACCCCCCCCCTGAACCCACCCCTACCCCTGACCCCCACCCTAAAGGAGCGCGCAGACTAGGTCTGTGCGTGTGATGGATGCAGCGTAGCAGTGGGCTCTTTATCCAAACATAGAAATTACATTGGAAACCCCCTTCCCCTGGAATTTACCAAAAGCAAACAAAAAAAAAACTGAAAACAATTGATTACACTATTTAGTCCGTGAGAACAGACCAAATCATGAACCTTTAGGAATCATACATTGCCTTCGGCAACCCCTACCGATACTGTTCTATCCCCCCAGAACTAATTTAATTAAGGGTTACTCCTTAGACATTGAACAGTGTTATACTGAATTAAAATAATCCCGAGCTTTAATTTCTGAGGAGAAATATATAGTCTTTCCATGATGGATTACTTTGAGCTGAGCAGGATTGATGAGATACACCTGTATCTTCTTATCCTGAAAAGGCTGAATTAACTGTCTTAATCTCCATCGCCGTTCCATGGTAGTGTGGCAGAAGTCTGGCCTTACGAAAAAAAGTCCTCCCTCGAAAGTCCTCTTGGAATCTGGTCTTGCTTTTTCTGCGATGGATTGATGAAGCAGGAAGTTCCCTATATATATCAAAATTGCTCTAGGCTTATCGTCTGCTCTGGCGTTCTGCCTCAACCTGACTGGTATTCGATGTGCTCTCTGGATTTCGGTAGTCCAGTTCCACCCTGCAACATCTGGGAAGGCTTTCTCAAAAATTTTAACAATAAAGGCCTTGACGTCTTGTCCCTCGCAGCCTTCCGGAATCCCTAGGACTCTAAGGTTGTTCCTTCTTAGTCTATTTTCTAAATCCTCCAGTTTCCACTGGACATCCTGTGCTTGTGTGTCTAAGGATTCCACTTTCCTTGTTACTGTTGCCACCTCTGTTTCGGCGGTGACTATCCTCTCTTCCAAGTTTAGAACCCTATCACCCATATTCTCACAGGCTTTCGACAGCTTCCTAACCACTCCTTTCATTTTCCTCATAGTGGCTTGGGCCTTAAGACTATCAGATCTAGTTTCCTCACGATGTGCTGTGATGCCCTGATGAATTGATTCCATCATTGTCATCATTGAGATCATTGAAAGTTGTGTAGTATCCTGCGTTACCTGTGGGGCATCCTGATCCTGCACAAGGTACGCCGCCTGGTTAAGGTTACCTTGTAGCGAAGTGGTAGGGGAGTGATCCCATGTTAGATCGTCTTGACCTTTTTGGCCTTTTTGACATTTTTTGAGAAAACCCTGTTTTAACTATCGTCGATGGCTCCTCTTCTGGATCACTTTCTGATTCTATATTGCTGCCATCAATATCAGAGCTATGGAGCTCATCCTCCTCGTCATCGGCTGACCAGTCGGCCTCCTCATTCACTGAGAAAAAACACTCGCTAGGGGTTTTCTCTTTCTCCTTCTCCTTCTCCTTACCCCCATCAATTGACCCGCTCTGCATGTTATTTGCCCCCCTCTGAACTTGGCCTTGACTTTGGGTTTGACTCCCCGGGAGAATAGCTGCAACAATTCCCGCCAATGCATCACCTGTGGCCAAAGGAGGAGGATCCTCTAATCCCACTTGTTGCACACTCATGCTGATGTCTGCCGCTCGGGAAGGGACTTCAACTTCAGCTTCAAGTTCGAGTAACTGCCCCGTCACCCCTGCTGAGGTCGTTACTGCCATCTCGGTAGCTGCCATAGGTGTATTAATCTCCTTACCTACAGCTTCAACAGGATCCCCTGTTATCGGTAAAGGCCAAACCGAGGGACTCATTTCCCCTTGAGCACTGTTACCATCATCCACTGCAGCCACAACAGCAAGGTCCTGACGAGATTCTTGCCCAGATTCCAGATTCTCGTCTATAGGTAAAGGTGTTGTCCCAGCCACGGGATCCATCTCAGTATTTTTATGTTTCATTTTTTTAACTTTCTCTTTCTCTTTTCGATTCAAAAGTTCAACTACGCTCACTGTAGCAGTAGCAGCGGCTGTAGCAGGAGCAAGATGGCGGCCGTGATTCACGGCTGAGCTGCAGCGTTTAGCAGTGGAGGCTCTGTCAGTATCGTTCCAGGAAACACCCCGTGAAATTATGGTGTTCATGTCTGCTATACGACGCTGACCGAGTGGAGGCTCTTGTCAGGAGTACAAGCGTCAGGCTGAGCGGAATGCCTATCAGCTGAAACGGAGCTAAGGAAGGGGAAAGAAAGTGAGAGTCCATACCGCTCTCTACTGCTCCGCACCGCACCGTTATGCAAAAGCGCTAAAAGTGCCAATACAGCGGGAGATCTAGATGCCCCTGATATCAATTTACCGTAAGGCACTATCACCCGGAACTTTGAGAGCTGCCGCTGCACTGCTTCTGAGGATCGGGCTGGCTGGTAGAGACGCCGGCAGAGCCCGCGGAGCTCACGGAGTCAGGGGGCGTGCCAATACCGATCAGGCGAGCAGGGCTGGAGGCAGCTGCAGTGGAAGCAACGCGGGAACCAAGAGGTCCGGAGATAGTAGGTCCGGAGATAGTAGACAGAGTCATCAGCTGAGAGGAGCGGGACAGCAGGTCTCCCCGCAGATGGCTTCAAAGTCTAATGCTGGAGGTAAGCTGCCCTCGAAGAGGAGAAACGTTAATGTTAATGTTAACACAGGCATAAGCGCTACAAGCACTACCAGCATTTCAACTGTTGTAGAAGGAACCATAAATTGTGAAAAAAAACGTAGCGGTTTCAGCCCCGGTGACCCAGGAAAAACAACTGGCATCTGTGGCGGGTACCCCCAAGGGGATGAGGCCCCCAGCAGTGAGAACGAGACCATTCAGTTATCTCCAATGCTCTTTATCTTTATCAATAATTCCGGAAGTTGGAGGGGGAGCTAGCCTTCCTGGCTACTCAACAGAAATGGTTTCTGCCTGGAATTATTGTCATCGCTTTAATCATTGGAATTTGTTTTCTGAAGACCCGAAAGAGTTAAAGGCCCGTCTGAAAATGCTGTTCCCATATTTCCCAGAAATTAATTCTCTTGGAGTTTTTCCCTTTCTTTTCAAGTTTGTTATGTCTTACTACAGAATTTAACCAGTTTGCGTGTGATGGTGGTATTGGTTTAACCCAGTTGATACAAATCTCCCTCCTCGCTAGCAGTATTAGTACGAATAGGAGGTTTTCATGTTTTTTATTTAGCTTGCCCGTGCCCACCTCACTGATGTTATATATCCCAAAAATAATAAGAGGAGTACTTACAGTTATCTGTATTCCCAATACTGTGGTCAACGTCTTACCAATCTCATGCCAGTAGGGGCTGAGTGCGGGGCAGTTCAGGAAAATGTGGGTGTCATCCGCCTTCTCCTCACTGCATTTGGGGCAGGACTTTATGCTTGTTCCTTTAAATTTTGGGGTGCAATGTGCCCTGGGTATGGTGAATATATGATTTCTTTTTAGTGCAGCCGGTTTTATGCAGGACCAACATTTCTCTAGAGATCTTAGCCAGATGGTCTGTAAGTCTAGTTCTTGGTCCGGCATGTCTTTTCTCCATGTTGCTTCGGGGACTAAGAAGTCTTCTTCTCCGGCCCCTATGAAAGCCCAGTACCATTTTGATATTTCTTTCTTTACTGGTGATGTTTTTGTCATTTCGTTTTCAAGATCCTCGTTCCCCTTTTTTCTTTCAAGTAAGGTATTAGCCCAACTGGTTAGTTGATAGTATTTGAATTTTGATAATTTGGCTTCAGTAATTACATATAGTTGATCCCACGTTATTATAGAGTTTCCTACCATAAGCTGACCCCATCTTACAATTCCTGCTCTTTTTAGTGGTGTAGCCAGTGAGTCTTTCAAACATTCTGGCGTCCCAGGGGAGTCCCATATCGGGGCCATGGTACTGTAATACGGTATATTTACATTGTTTCTAATCTGGTTCCAAAGCCTTACCGCATTATATAAGAGATCTTTAAGTTTATTTTTGTAAAAAATTTTGGGTGGCCAAACTTATATAAGAAGTGGTCTGATCTGCTCGTCAAATTCTGTAGATAGTTTGCGTAAAATTGATGTTTCTTTAGCAAGGATCTAAGATTTTTGAATTGAAATGATCTGTAGTACTCATATAAATCAGGACTTGCTATTCCACCTTGCTCTTTCCTCCTCCTCAATTTATTCCAGGCTATTCTCGTGCTTTTAGAAGCCCAGATAAAGCTAGCTATTTCCCCCTGGATTTTCTTCAGTATATCTTTTTTAAATTCCAAAGGAATTGTATTAAAAATGTATGTGAACTTTGGAACAATGGTCATCTTTATTGCATTAGATCTTCCCAAAAAACTGAGTGGTAGTCCCGTCCAGACTCTGAGTAGTCTTCTCATATCCTTAGCAACTTTGTTTAGGTTTATTTGTGGAATTTTTTCAATTTCTTTATCCAACATAATTCCTAAGTATTTTATTTTGTCTTTGTTATGTGGAATATTAAAGCTCGGCGTTGGAGATTATGTTGAGGTTGTGCTGTCGGGCGACATGTGCGAGCGGGCCATGTAAATGTTGAACAGTGTTGGGCTGAGTGAGGATCCCTGGGGTATGCAGCAGATGATATTGGAGGCTTTGGAACGGAATGGGGGGAGGCGGACGCTCTGGGTTCTGCCGGAGAGGAAGGAAGTGGTCCAATCCAGAGCCTTGTCTCAGATCCCTGCGGTGTGTGCGTAGTGTGCGGTGGCAGACGGCGTCAAAGGCGGCAGAGAGGTCTAGGATGAGTGCTGCAATCTCGCCGTTGTCCAGCAGGGTCCTGATGTCAGCGGGGGCGGCGATGAGGGCAGTCTCAGTGCTGTGGTTGCTGTGGAACCCTGACTGGGAAGGGTCCAGGTTCTGTTTTCTTCAAGGTATCGGGTTAGCTGTATGTTGACGGTTTTTTCGATGACCTTGGCCTGGAAGGAGAGCAGAGAGATGGGCCGAAAGTTCTTGCGATCTCTTGGGTCGCCTTAGGTTTTTTGAGTAGGGCGTTGATCTCGGCATGTTTCCAGCTCTCTGGGAAGGTCGCTGTCTCGAGGGAGAGATGGATGACATTGCGCAGGTGGGGTGCGATGGAGCTGCTTGCTCTGTTGAAGACGGGGTGTGGGAATGGGTCTGACGGAGAGCCGGAGTGGATTGAGCGCATGGTCGTGATAGTGTTATTGATGGTCACTCTGGCCCAGGCTATGGTGTATGGACGGTCTGTTCTGTTGTGTTGCTGTCTGTTGGGGCTGTCTGGGTGTTGAAGCTGTTGTGGATGTCTGCTATCTTGCGGTGGAAGAAGGTGGCGAGAGAGTCGCACAGGGCTTGTGACGGCAGGATGTCATTGGTGTTGGAGCTGGGGTTGGAGAGTTCCTTCACAATGTTGAAGAGCTCCTTGCTATTGTGTGCATTGTTGTCGAAGCGGTCTTTGAAGGTGGTCCTCTTGGCCGCCCTGATGAAGTGGTGGTGGTTGCGGATGGCGTCCTTGTGTGCTGCGTGGCTGTCCGGAGTTTGTTCACTGTGCCATTTCTTCTCTAATTTCCGGCAGGCTTGCTTGGAGGCTAGGAGTTCTGGGGTGAACCAGCTGGCCCTCTTGATGGTGCCTCTGTGGGGTGATTTCTTCAGTGGGGCGAAGGAGTTGGCGCAGTCCTCGATCCAGGGTCTGAGGCTGTGGGCAGCATCGTCAGTGTTGGAGGGTTGTGGGTGGGCTGAGAGCAAGGTTTACGTGTATTTCATCTTTGGTGATTTTGATCCAGCAGCGGCGGGGGATCTGTTGGGTGCGGTGGTGTGTGGTGGGTTTCTAGAAGGCAAAGTGGATGCAGCGGTGGTCGGTCCAGAGGAGTTCAGTGGTACGGCTGATGGAGACGTACGGGTTTGAGGAGAAGACGGGGTCGAGCGTGTGGCCGGCAGAGTGGGTGGGCGTTGTTACGAGTTGCTTCCGTCCGAGGTTGGTGAGGTTATCGATCAGGATTGTGGAGTTGGTGTCGTAGTTGTTCTCAAGGTGAAAGTTCAGGTCTCAGAGGAGGATGTAGTCGGTGGAGGTCAGGACCTGCGTGCTGATCAAGTCGGCGATGGAGTCGCTGAACTGGGGGCGGGGTCCAGGGGTTGGTAGACAAGGGTGCCTCTGAGGGTGGAATTAGGGTCTGTGTGGGTCTGGAAATGCATGTGTTCGGCGGTGCAGAGCGCGCCGTCGGTGCTAGTGGAGACCCTGCTGCAGTTTTTGTGGACTATGGCGATTATACTGACGTTATAATTTATGATGGCATTCTCATCAAATCATTGCTACGATAACAGTAGAGTTCAGGATATATTATTGTTTTCTTTCTTACTTTAGTTTCTCTGGAAGAATCTTGTGAATTGGTCTGGAAAATGTACTTGTTCAGTCTTCACTTGATTTCACAAAATGTCACTGTAAATGAACTCAGATTCTATTTGCGGCCCGGTAACTAGGTTGCCCCGAGGATCAAGGAGTACACCCCTAATCTGACATTCTCCCCTTGACCACATTGTGGCATACCAATCACGTCATCTCTTTGTGCCCCATTTCCCTTGTTTACCTTGATTCTGAGCCCATAATAAGTGCTATATCAATTAATGAAATTAGCATTTTCCAATCAGAATAAATCTACAAAATCTTGTCTGAGTCTCAATGTTATGGGCTGTCTGGGTAAGAAATCAGATTTATGTAGAAGGTGTTTTTTTTGCTCATGAATGAATCAACTCGTATGAAGATTTTCATGTGAGCAAATCTACTCTTAGGGGGCTGAAAGTAGGCATGAAGTCATTCCAAGGCCGAACTACCCTAAGAGTTTGTGCACAACCACAAAAGTATCTATTAAGGGCTTTACCCCAACTCCTGTCCTACCACTGGCCGCATGATAAAAACAAGCATTTACAATGCAATGGTTTCGCCTTTGGAAAAGTTTGAGCTATTGGCATTGTAAATGACAACATTTGTATTTATGTGTTGGTTTTGAAAACAGATAAATAAATGGCATTGTCAATTACATTGCCATTAGCTTAATCTCTCGCAAATGTGAGACCTATTGCATTTCATGTCGCTGCCTGTGCAAGAAAAGTGTGGGGTGCACTACTCAAGATAGCGCCTCCAGAAGTGAACACAATTCGTAAGACAAGACACGTAGAATTGTATACACTGCCCCAGAAGAGGCCAGCAGAACTGGACACAATTTTTAGAGTGTGGCCGGCAGACATGGACACACCGCCCCAGAACAGGCCTCCAGAACTGGACACAATACTTCAACTGTACAACACCCCCGAGGGTACCTCTACAAGTGACACCAAACTCCAGATGTGTTCAGACGTGCCCTGCAGAGCAGATCTAATGGTCCAGCTGAGGCCTCTGGAACTGGACACAATCCTCATGTGTGCTCCCCAGATGTGGAAAAATGAACTTATTCTCATATTTGATATGTTGCCTCGTAATCTGGAAGGAGCGCTTACCAGGAGGCCTTCTAGACTGGTGGCAATAATTGAGACCCCCCCACACAAGTAAACAAACAGCCCAACATATACCCACACATATTACCCCTCATGTGCCCATCTGCCCTTGCGCCCAGTCAGGCACACCTCAACACACTGGACACACTATTTCAGATAATGAATACGGAACAGGACCCAGAAGTAACCTCCGAAGTGGACCCCGTGTTCTACAATTGGCCACCTGGGCTTGGAAAATGGACACAATTGTCTGTGCACGCGGCACATTTAGAGTTGTTTGTTGGCACAATCTGCATACGATAATCTTTAGTGGGAGTTCATTTCTGCATAGGCCATAGAGCTAACTGAAACACCTTCCAGGCGCATTTGCGCATTCTTCCCACTCCAATTCCCACACCCTTCTGGAAACTGGGGTGTGCCAGCTGCCCGGCGATGGACTCCCCGCTGCACAGTTCCATGCAGGCCCTGGCACCCGCGGCACCAGTCCTCGCGAGATAGCTCCGGGGGTTCAGCGCCTGCAGTTAGCGCTACGTGCATCGCGCCGGAGCAAGATCCAGCGAGGAGGCAGAAAAGTGTTCAGCTCCTCTGTGGTCTGGGAGGGAGTACGAGGCACGTCCGGGGTCCATTGGCAGTCGGATAGCTCAGTTGGCTGACTACCATTTGCAGCGGTAACGTATGTGAACTTTGCTCCCTACTTGAGAAGATCTGTTACTCCATTCTCACCCACTGGGAAGCACCCTGTGTGTTTAAATACCCAATAAAAGTTGCACAACTTTTATAGTTCAAAAGTGCATACACAATAGCACAGCGCTGCGTGAAATACACAATAAATGCATGAATAACAAGCATTAAGCACGGGCACACGGACAGCGGGAGGGGGGCGGGAACGGGCAAACGGACAGCGGGAGGGGGGCGGGTTAACGGGCACACGGACAGCAGGAGAGGGGCGGGATCGGGATAAAAAAATAGTGAAAATGCTGATTACCTGCATGTTCTACCATCCAGTATACATCTGTCACCCCCACCGCCCCTTCCCTTACATAACACAAACAAGAATCCTTCTTGTTTTCAACATTTCATCATGGCTCCCTGAGGCGCCGCCGTTGCTTGTTGAAGAGACAGCGCTATTTGGCTTGTGAGGGGTAACATCAGGAGCCCCTGACACCGGCGGGCCCGCACGTCTGAGTGACGCTGTGGCCACTCAGAGGATGAAATGCGGAGCAAGAACATGAAGCAGGGTGCACACAATAATGCTCAGATTCCGGGAGCGGAAGCACGTGGGCAGGAGAGGTCCAGTCAAAAGGATGGTGTCAGCGCCAACACCCCCCCCCCCACAGACACACACACACACACTTTCGGTAGATGCAATAAAAGGCTTAATTCTTTAGGAATTAGTTTAAAAAACATTACATGAAACTGTCTTTTTTCCTGTGAACATCAATATTATAAAACAAGAAAGCTTAGGGCGCTCACAGCTACCAGTGGAGGGTCAAGGAAGTTTAGACAGGCCACAGCTACCAGTGGAGAGTCAAGGAAGCTTAGGCAGGCTTGACTAAACATAGCCAGACGCACTATCCGGTGTCCCTTCTTAGGGCAAATCATCGCTGCTGCCGTCCCTGGCTGCTTCCAGCAACCCTTGGGATCGGATGGAAAAGTCTAAGTCGCTCTTCTGATAAACTCACTTGCGTCACCCCTGATGACATCACCCAGCACTAGCCTGACCCGGTATGGCCCTGGTGGCATCCTAACCAGCATCACCCAGCCCTCCTCTGATGACAGACTCATCTGCAGCATAGTGCTGGCTGCAGTCTCGGGTGCGCGAGCCTGTCTTCTTTATACCAAAGGAAGCAGTGACGCACGGGAACCCACAACAAGGGATAAACTCACCAGCATCACCCAGGCCCCACTGACGACAAACTCACCTCTGTGAAGTTGAGGGTCACCTTCCCGAAGGAGTTTGAGATGCAAAGCAGGACTGGAGCGCTGAAGTTCGAGGACGACCGTAGCCTCCGCGCCCCCAGGCCCACCGCCCAATCCAGGGCCACCAGCCCCTCATCTCTGAGCTGCAGGTGCTCCCGCACAAAGTGAACTCTGCTGCTTGGGGGGGCCAGGAGGGACACCGCGGTCTGCAGGGACGGCAGGGCCCACCAGGGCCAGCCGCTCCAGCTGGGGCCCCGGAAGCTGGGGCAATGCACGAGCAGGTAGCTGGCCAGGGCGGACGGCGTGCACCTGAGCACTTGCTCTGCGGAGGGGCCCTGGCCAGGCGCGCCGACCCCGGTCTGGACGAGGCCCGCGGGAGGTAGGACACCGGTCCGGAGCAGCAGGAAGAGGGTGGCACACAGGAGCAGCAGGGCAATCACCACAGTCCAGGACCAGAGCAGGCGGTTGATGACGAGGAGCGCAGCGATGGCGAGGACACCGGCCACGCACCTGGGCTGTGGAACTGGGGTCCCGGACATAGCGCTTGGTGCCAGAATGAGGAGGGCACGCTGCGTACTCTGTGAGGAGAGGGAACAGGTGGAAGGGGTGAGAGTTGCACAAAATGCAGAGACAGGAAGACAGAGAGGAAAAGGTGGTTTGTGCGCGAAGGTGGTTTGTGCGCGAAGCCCTGAATAAACTCCAGGCAGAGAAGAAGAAAGAGTCCACGAGAAAGAGAGAGAGAGCAGGCGACAGACGCAGCAAAGAGTGCGCCTGTGTGCGAAGAAGCTCGCACCGACACCAAATAGCGTGGACTGTTAAACCGCTGTAAAAGAAAGCGCAGAGGCCGAATCTATGCACTCTAGGGAATCGGAGAACACAGATGAACAAATTCTGCGTGAAAACTGTAAAGCAGTTGAACTATTGGAAAGTAGGTTTCTTTTCCGATTGGAAGATGACTCGACAGCATTTCTGACGACGCAGCACTTTTAAACTTTCATTTCCGATTTAATCACGAGTCTGAACGTATTGCTTCCTGTTGGGTCGGAGTAGCAAAAGCATCGAATCTTCTCCAACAGAGGCCTGTCTGAGGCAAGGAAACGGGAACGCTGGGACTTCCACTTAAATTGGTACTTCTTACAAAGAAAAGGAAAACAAGCCGTTAAAATAAAAATAAATAAAAGTGGAGACAAAGTAAACAAGTCAGGTCCTGGGCCGGCAGCCAATCACAGCGCGGCCCGGGGAATGACGTCACGGGGGTGTCCTGGGCCGGCAGCCAATCACAGCGCGGCCCGGGACACACGGCAAGAAGGGGCGGGACTTAAAAAAAGAGTCAGAAACTCCCACGATTCGCGTTCTGAACGGGAAAAAAGTGATTGACAACGATGTCTTCCAATGGCTAGCCTCCATTTATGGAGCTAGCCAATGGAAGACAGAGGCGGGACTAAGCCCCACATTGTAGGGACATAAGATTTCGCCTGGGCGGAGCTAGTGCTCCGGCCAGGCGAAACCTAAAAAGGTCATAAATTTACTTCTGACAAGGGCACG
>NW_028245786.1:0-27484 GCF_964263255.1 Lissotriton vulgaris | reverse complement strand
TACAGTGCTAGAATTCTGCCGATCTGATCAGTGAATTTTCAAGGTTTTGTAAATGCTAATTCCTAACTATATATGGTCTATAACCTATGGTTTTTTCAGTGAATTTCAATGGTTTTTTATTAGCAAATATCATAAGCTGTAAAATGTATTCTTCTTTTTAAGGAAAAGTATATTTTATATATCACCAAGCTTTGGGATCCAGACAGGCCTTACTGGGATGGCTGATTTTTCCCCAGTGGTGGTTGGCTTCAGGAAAAAGTTGCATTGTTTCGTTCTTATTTCATTTAAGTCCTATAAAACAGCCAAACGATCTTTGATATCAAATTTTTTTTGTTCCCCCATTGATATGTGACAATCAAGGTCCGAGACCAACATTCTTGTCCTAAAGAGGACCTCATATGGAGTGATACCCCCCTAGAGAACTTCTTGGCAAGTTGTTAAGACTACGTTGGACACCTTTTAGATGTTTAATCCACCCGTCACCCAAACCTAATACCCTAGCTGTTATAGACTGCTTTATGTCCCGTTTTTTTCTTTCCACAACCGAATTTCCCTCAGGATGGAATGATGCAGAGTATCCTAATGCAACGCCCAAACTGGCTATGGCTTCTTTGTAAGCCCTAGAGCTAAACTCAGGACCTTGGTCAGAGTTTAGCGTGCCAATTGCTTAAGTGCCGATAAAGACTCGCAAATCTTTTATAACAGTTGGAACGTCAGCTGAGCGCTGAGGCCACATCCAAAGGTACCTTGAACACGAGTCCTCTGCAACCATGATATATTTATAGTTACCATCCCTTTGTAAGGGTCCGCAGTGGTCTAGGTAAACACAAGCTAATGGTTTATCTGAAATTAACAGGGGCGTCTGCGCAGGACGTTTCACAGTAGCGACTTTCATCTTCTGACTTATTTCACAATCCAAAACATAGTTCCAGGTCTGTTTCCTAATGCCTGGCCATCAGTACCTTTGTTTTAATAATGATACTGTGACAGAAACCCCCGCATGTGCAGAGGCGAGCCCTTCATGTGCTTCTAGGATTAGTTCTAATCTATGTTCCATGTTTGGAATTACCCTATCCCCTACTCGAGGGATTCGAGCAAACAGAACATTGTTTGTATCAGTTCTTTATGAGTATTTGAGTGGAAACCCTTTAGGTAACACTGCACCGCTGCCTTTGCTTGTAGCATTGACAGCCAGCATTATTTCACTGTCTATTTTCGTTTTCGGAACGAGTGATTGCAGATACGGAAGCCGATTGCACAGCCCCCTTCGTGGCTTCATTAGCCAATGAATTCCCTTCAACGTGAATGCCATCACGTTGATGACTCAGCGTGTGTATCACGTGAGTGTTTTGTATACCTTCTTGTAACTGAACTACTTGTTCCCAAAGCGTTTTATGCTTTATTGTGCCACCTTTTGCATCTTTGAAACTGTTCTGAAGCCAATTCTGTAAAAATCCATTGTAAGATTGGACACAATAGAATAGAATCACACACTATGAGTGTGGGGAATTCGCGATTCGTATTTTCAAGTGCCATTTTGAATGCTTGTAGTTCAGCTCGCTGAGCTGTACAATCTCCTAGAGATTGCGTTTAGTCACCATGGGTCTGAATTTGCCATCGCACATACGACCTTTAATGATCGCGCATGCAGCACTATAAACTTGTTTATCCCCCGTAGCGGGTTTGTGCTGATCCGTCAGTATAAATTATACATTCATACTCAGCGCTTGGACGCCCCAGGGCAGCTACGTGCGCTTTATAAAATCCATTTTCATTCATTTAATTTCATTTCATTTCATACTGGTTTAGAGGCAGAATTTCAGTAGGCAGAGGACATTCTTGTTCGTATCGTAGAAATGCTTGTGTTTTTAAATAGTGATCAAAAACGTATTCAACATCAGTTGCAGTTAGAGAATTAACCCATTGTATCCATCTCGGATGTAAAGGTTTTGCATTTGGGATGCTCGCTTTTGTCACTGCCTCTAAGGCAGGTACAGTACGGGAGTTACGGCCATAATGCTTTTCCCCTGTGCTAGGGCTCTTTCTCTTGCTACAGCGGTTTGAACAGCTGTCAGGATTTTTTCTGTTGATGTAAATTTCATTTCTGCTTTTGTGTACAAATTGATTTGTATGCGATTGGTACTTTTTCACCTTCATTAAAAGGTAAATAGGTGAATTTGCATTGACACAGAATGATTCGGATCACTAAGTTGCGTATATTTACACGTGTTTAAATGTTTAGTATCTAACATGTCTGTTTGGAGTGAACGCAGAATTTCTGTATGTTCTTTTTCCAATGAATTATTTTAAAATCAGGTTTGATTAATTCGAAGAGAGGTTTAACCCTTTCTGCATAGTTTAGAATGTAAGTTATTTCGAAATTCAGGAAACCTAGAATCGACTAAGTTTTTCAGCGTTTTTGGAGGTTGGAGCAGCGCACACTTTTCTAAAAAGTTGGCTGCCAGGCTTTTGCCTTCACTTGATAGTTCATATCCTAGAAAAAGGACATTGAGATGGCAATTCCTGATTTTTTTAAAGTTGAATTTGTACCCTTCAGAGGCGAAGCCCAGTATAATGGTGTTCACCTTGTTCAAGTGCCTATCCAGGTCATCGTCTTTCAGATAGATATCATCGACATATGACAATGCCTCATCATCATATGTTTGTAGTAACTCTGTTACCCTTGCTGAGAATAACCCAGGACTATTCTTGAATCTTGAGGGAGACAACAGAAGTGGCGCTGTCCGCCCATTATTGAGAAAACAGTCTAATACCTACTTTCAGGTGCAATATTTTGACAAAAGAAACCATTTGAAATATCTAATGTGGTTTTATATTTTTTCTGCACAATGTTATTAATTAATGCTGTTCTGTGTGCATTTTGCACTGCAAATATTTTGCAACAAGAGTTTGGATGTCTGTAATCTAATACTAGACGATATGTATTGTCTGGTTTGGAGACAGGAAACAAAGGATTGTTCATCAATGAGGTGCATGTTTTAATCACCCCTTGGTATTCAAGTTGATCTAAAATCTCGCTGACCTATTTTTTAGCTTCTTGCTTAACTGGGTACTGCCTTTGTGCAGTTGGTTGATTTTTCAACTGGATTTTATGGTGAGGTGAGTCCTCATCCCATCCTACATGATTTTTGTATAATGCTGGTGCTTGGGCAACTGCCCATTTCCTTGCATAAGTATATTTTAAATGTACTGGAACGGGATTAGAGAAGGTTCGCATAATGATGTCATCGCCATGTGGGCACTCCCTGATAAATTCTGGTGGCCATTCTTGTTCAGCCAAGAAGTATATCGTAACTCTTAGAAAGTCGCTCCCAAAAGAGTGCTTTCACTTTTCTTGGTATGTCTCCCTCCATCCGGAGTGTTATTTCATATAACCTATGTGGAGAACTGTCCCTGGTATCTGCAGTTTCAACTTGAATGTCCTCATTCAAGTCCACTTTCTCCAGAAGTCCCTTCAGGTTCTGCCGAGTTATTGTTACTTCTGCTGCGCTGTCCAACATTGTCTGAGCCCATTCTCCGTTCTTGAGTTATGTCCTCAAAATACTCGGCATGTCTGATTTTTAGACCCACTATCTTCTTTTTGGTGAATTGAGGTTTTGTTTTGTTTTTCTGAATGTGCTGATTGTCTTTTGGACTTTACGCGTTCTTCTTTGTTTTCTGACCGTCCTTTTCTTTCGGATTTCTGTGATGAAGTCTGAAAGGTACGAGAGGAACGTGTATCAGTATCTTGATATCTATCAGGTTTTTCTCAAATTATCCCTATTCCTAAGATTTGTACCTCTTTTCAGAGGGCTCCTTTTGAGGAGACCTACCTCGCTTCTCTTTGGAAGTTTGTTTGCTATTTTCCCACTTCTTTTTAGAAGGAGTAGAAGTGTTTTTACTAAAGACCTTTTCAGAACTTTCAGACAGTTTTGGTTTAACTGTATAATTCTACTAATCTTTGTACATTACTAAGTAATTCATCGTCCGACATTGCTTCAATGTCAGGGTCAGGTTTCTAGCCGGCTAAAATCTGCAATGTTGCTCCTGGTCTACCTAGTGGACTTAACCTGGTTATGTGATTTAAATGTTTTAGGGTGCCGTTAAACCAGAGCTCATGCTCCTGGTATGTGAGTGGAATTTCAATATCCTCGATAGGAATATATTCCTCTGGTGGATCATCTTCTTTGTAGAAGTGAAACATACATGTTACTGGATTTGCTTCAGGGAACACTATCCATGAATAGAATACCTCTGTCTGGTGATATTCATGTGCCTCTATCACAAAAACTGCTCTACCATCCCTTGATGATAGGCCATGTTTTATAAGTTTTATAGTGATGGCTTTCCTTAAATTCTGAGGAATGATTATAGCATTTGCATCGGTTTCTTGAAAACCTGTAAAGTTTAAAACTCCGTCTGCATTTTCGCCTGTAACTGCTGTCGATGCGTTATCCTTGTCAGCCATTTCAATGAAAGTTTGCAGAGCAAGTTTCAAGGAAACAAAGACAAGGTGCACAATATTTTGAAACACTGTATCCTTCAACTTTGAACAAACCAAAAACAAATACATAGGAGTTTTCGTCCTACTCAGCTATGGCGGATATTATCCATCACCCACTTCAGACGTCTACTGGAGTATTATGAGTAAAGGGTCTCTGAGAAAAGCACAATTGAGTTACTTCAGTATTTAGCTTTAAATTAGTGCCTTACCAAACCGTTGGGTGCCATGTAGTGTAGTTCCTATATCCCTAATAGGCTCTACGCATTGGAATAATATACACTATAGATTTGACATAGGTCTGAGGTCAGTATGTCTCTATTGAGTATATTAAACTTAATTGTGTGTGCCAGCTAACTCAGAGGTCACTAGAAACTTTAACGAATGAACAAGAAGGGATTAGTCTCTGACAACCGCATAAACATGACAACTTTGTTTCCCTTCGAGTTGGAACACTATCTTCAGAGTCGTGGAAACAATAGATAACTATTTCACTTAGTCAATCATGCATGCTTTGTTTCTACAGAGTTGCATAAAAATAGAGACACGGGCGTTTCAATAAAAAGGGTTTATTGAACAGTCTTCTTTCTCGTGCAAGAGATATGAACCGCTACAATTGTTAGACAGAATGCGAAGTATAATGTGGATAGGGTAAACAGTAATATAAAATAATACTGTAATAGCAATGTCTGTTGCTATGACATATATAAAAATATATACATAAAGAACACAGGCTAAAATACTCAACTGGTTCTTCTAAAATACGCCTACCCCAGTGTACCTAACCTAGGTCTAGTATGAGGGAAGAAATAGGTGCTGTCTTAGGTATAGTTTAGTTTTGCCAAGAATTGCCAAAGGTTTCTCTAGGTTCTAATCAGCTCAATACCTTAGAATGAGAGGGGTTGGTATCTCTTTCCCGGGACTCGATTTCCCAACAACCCGCAAGGGGAGTCAGAAACACTGGAGCTGGATTCTCGGCAGCAGGATGACAGCTTCTGGTCAGTGCTTCAGCTGGGGAGTTGGCTTCCTTCGGTACTTGCTGTGGTGAGCAGCGCCGTGCAAGTAGGTAGTCGAACTGCACCAAACCACACCATGCTTTTCCATAGCAAGTGAAGGTATATTTATACCTTGAAGGTGTTTAGGAATGCCAGTATTGACGTAAAAGTCGGGCATATGAATGTGATGAATGAACCCCTAAGGAATAGATGTTCATGCATTATAAAGGAGTTCTTCGAGAAATCAATATCCAGGCGAGGGGAAGTCCCTAAAGCTTAAAAGTCTGGTTTTCCAAGAAGTTGTTGCGTTGTGACGTAGATGAACGTATGTAAGTAGCCATGCCTGTATTTTGGGTAGCATGGGCTAAGCCTAAATAAGGACTAGATTTCTATGCCTATATAAGGGCAATGTGAATTATGCCTATATAAGGGCAAAAATCGGGAAATGCATCCGGAATCTAAATTGATACACAACAATAGGGCCTGGCCCTGGGGACCCCACCCCCCAGGGCCATTATTTTTTTAATTAAAGGAGGGCCTTGTTAGGCCCTGTGGAGCCCAACCTAGGGCTGAATATATTTTTTAAAGGGGGGGCTGCACTGTACCTCTCCCAAAGTTGTTTATTGACCCCGGGGACCCCACCCCCAGGACCATTTATTTAAATAAAAAGGAGAAGGGCACACACGGCCCCATACCTGACCCAGGGTCCCTATGACGGGGGCTCATGTGGCCCCTCCCCAGCTCAGTTTTATATCTAGGGCACCACATCCCCTGGGGCCCACATCCTTTTCATGGGGAGTGGGCACACTGCCCACTACACGGAGCAACTTCAGCCCCGGGGACCTCATCCCTTGGGGTCAAGTGCTATTTTCAGGCAGAGTGCAGCAGGCACCCCCCTCCCCAGCATCATTTTGAATAGGCATGGGTGAAATTTGCGAATTCGCGTTCCGCACATTTGCGGATTTCCCAGCGAAATCGCAAAAAAAATCTGCGAATTCATGCATTTTCCCGCGAAATCGCGGATATGTTTGCGATTTGCCCTAGAGTACTTTCTACTGGCTAATCCCGTAAGTGCTCCCTCATTGGGTAAATGTATAGTGCTTTAACTACACTGCAGCTGCGTAAAGGGCCCGAAGATGTGTCTCCAGTGACCATGTGTGCCTGTAACACAGGCACAGGCACACATGGTCAATGGAGACACATCTTCTGGCCCTTTATGCAGCTACAGTGTAGTAAAAGCACTATGGGGCAGATTTACAAGCCGCTTGCGCCTCTTTTGCGCCGCAGTTGCGTCACTGTTGTGACGCAGCAGCAGCACAAAAGATGCGCCATGGTGCTGGGTATTAACAATGTGACGCATCTGAGAGATGCGTCACGTTGTACAGCCCTGCGCCATCAGGAGGCGTTTCGGCGCAGGGGAGGGCGTTCCTGCGCAGGAACGCCTCCTAAAAGTGGCTGAGTGAAATCTACACGATTTCACTCAGTCACTTTTAGGCCAATGCTGCGTCAAAACCCTGCGCCTGCTTGAAGCAGGCGCAAGGCTTGACGCAGCATTGGGGAGATAGGGCCCCCCAGAACATTGCTAGAGCTGCGTCGCGCGTGCGACGCAGCTCCAGCAATGCGCTGCTTTTATGGCACAGATGCGTGACGCATCTGTGCCGTTTTTGCCATGGGTGGCGGAGCTGCGGCGCACAATAACTGGCGCATCCCTGGGGATGCGCCAGTTATTGTAAATCTGCCCCTATACATTTAGCCAACGAGGGAGCACTTACTGATTAGACAGTAGAAAGTACTCCAGTTGATTAGAGGTATTGCACAAAAAGGTGGCATCTTCTTGGACAAACACGCAGGGCGGGATTCAATCTGCCCCCTGTTAGACTCGTTTTTTGTGCCCTTCTGCCCTCTGTTAGACTCATTTTCCCTTGTTTTTCTGCCCTTCTGCCCTCTGTTAGACTCGTTTTTCCCTTGTGTTTCTGCTCTTCTGCCCCTTTAGACTCGTTTTTTGTGCCCTGCTGCCCTCTGTTAGACTCGTTTTTCCCTTGTTTTTCTGCCTTTCTGCCCTCTGTTAGACTCATTTTTTGTGCCCTTCTGCCCTCTGTTATTCCCTTGTTTTTGTGCCCTTCTGCCCTCTGTTAGACTCGTTTTTCCCTTGTTTTTCTGTCCTTCGGCCCTTTGTTAGACTGCTTTTTGTGCCTTTCTGCCCTCTGCATCACCACATCATCACTCAGCGCTACCCCAGCATCACTCAGCACCACCACATCATCACTCAGCACCACAACAGCACCACTCAGCACCACCACAGCATCACTCAGCACCACTCAGCACCACCACAGCACCACTCAGTGCCACAACAGCATCACTCAGCACAACCACAGCATCATTCAGCAACACCACATTATCACTCAGCACCACCACAGCACCACTCAGCACCACCACATCATCACTCAGCACCACCACAGCATCACTCAGCACCACCACAGCATCACTCAGCACCACCACAGCACCACTCAGCACCACCACAGCATCACTCAGCACCACCACAGCACCACTCAGCACCACCACAGCACCACTCAGCGCCACCACAGTATCACTCAGTGCCACCACAGCATCACTCAGCGTCACCACATCATCACTCAGCACCACCACAGCACCACTCAGCACCTCCACAGCATCACTCAGAACCACCACAGCATCACTAAGCACCACCACAGCACCAATCAGCACCACCACAGCAACGCTCAGCACCACCACAGCATCACTCAGCACCACCACAGCACCACTCAGCACCACCCCAGCATCACTCAGCACCATCCCAGTATTATTCAGTACCACCACAGCACCATTCAGCATCACCACAGCACCACTCAGCACCACTCAGCGCCACCCCAGCATCAATCTGCGCAACCATTTAACAACAACTGGTTCAAATATGTTCTCTCAATGTTTCAAGCTTTATTACAAATGTCACAAAAAGATGTTAATATTTCACTTTTGTTCTTGGATTTTCGTCCCAATAAAATACACTAAACATAATCTTCACAAAAGTTATTTACAAAAGTTTAAGCTAGTGCCATTATAAATTAAAATCACTTTTATTTAAGTATTAATTATTTAAAAAAATTAAAAGCCATTGTAATTTGTAATATCAATACATCTAAGTCACGTAAATACAAAACACATTGCATTACAAATGCTATAGGTGTCACATTTGCGAAAGTTATAACTATTGGCATTGTAAATGACAAACTATTAATTTAGCTATTTTCAAAACCAGCACATAAATAAAATAAATTGTCATTTACAAGACCAATAGCTCAAACTTTCCTAATGCGAGACCTATTGCATTGCAAATGCTTGTTTTTATATCTGTCAGTGCTTCCTGTTGAGGTTTAATTTTCGTGACCGGCGCCTCATTGCCTACTTGTAACTTTTCTCTGACCCTGCTTCAAGGGTCAGAGCAGGGTCAGAGAATAGTTGTAAGTAGGCAAGAGGCGCCAGGAAGCACTTACAGGCATACAGCAGCAGGTGCCCAAGTTGAAGTTAATTTCTTTGTAACCCTTTTGTAAAAGGTTACAAAAAATTAGCTTCAACTTTTGCACCTGCTGCTGTAACCCTGTAAGTGCTTGGCCAAAAATTCGTCCCCGCTGATTCGTGGCTTTTACCGCGATTTTGCGAGATTCGCGGATCGCGAAATCGCGGAAAATCTGCAAATTCCGTGAGCGGAACAAATTTTCAGCCCATACTTAATTTTAAAGTGGAGGGGGGTATGCATGGCTCCCCATCCTGGTTCGATTATAGCCCAGGACCCCATCCCCTCATGAGTCCCCCCATCACATTTTGAGGTGGGCACTTATGGTCTCCCTCCCCAGGCTGATTTGACCCCAGGGCCCAATCATTCGGGGCACAGGAGCATTTTGAAGGGGGAGGTCGGGAGGAAGCCATTTTTCCCAACAAAGGTTGGGTGCCCACCTAGGGCACCCGCCATACTGTTGTTGAGGGTCAGCGAGCGAAGCCCCAAGACCCCTGTGGCTCCAGGAAGCTCCCCACATGCAGGGAGAACCAACATTTCCCCTGCCAACAGGGAGCAGCTAAAAATGCTGCTCTCTGTGGGCGGCGGAGCAATCTTTCCATCTGTTTCCCTGCCTGCTTGATTGCTGGCAGTAAAACAGATGAAAAGTCCACTCCAGCGGACGGGAGCATTTTTTAAGCTCCCACCCGCTATGAGTAGACTTGGAGTTTGCTCTGCTTTGGCAGGAGTTCTGAGAATACTCCCACTAATAGGGATCAAACATAGGTTTCCCTGCATGTGACTCTGTGAGCAGGGAAACCACTATGTTCCTGGGTTGAACTGCCCGGAACATAGCATCTGAGTCAGCTTCAGTGGATAGGGTCCCCAAAGCCATCAATGGCTCAGGGAGGGGGCTGCGTTGCCCCATCATACTTTTCCTAAATTTTGGCCCCAGGGGTGGGATCCCTGGGGCCTCCGGATGCACAGAGAGGGAGTCACACAGCTCCCCTATCCCCATATAAGTTAATTTAGGCCCTGCTGTGGGCTCTCAGGCCCCTAAGGGGTCGGAAATGAAAGCTATTTGACCCCTCTCCCTTTACTGCCTTTGGAGGCTGGGAAGGAGAGACATGCAGCCCCCCCATCGCTTATATGATATCAACCCCGGGGGTAGGCTATTTAAATGCTCCCCGACCACCAATTGTTTTATCCTGTGAGAGTCTTGCGGGATTGTGGTATTCTTTGGCTTTTTTTCTTTTTTGGCTTGGATTGGACCCTCTGGATCCCCGTCATGGGGACTATGGGGTCAGAGTATCCCTACCGTGCCCAAATATCTCTTTTTTTTCAGAACTTCAGGACAGGGGACTAAGGCTCCGAGTCCTGTAATGGCTGACAGCAAATTTTTTCTCATAGTGCTGGCAGCCAGTCAGAGCACTTGTGGGAGTCTGACTCCCACAGGAGCGATCTGGCCCAAGGGAAATAAAGCTCATTGGGCCAATCAGAACGCTCTATTTTTAATTGGCGCTTCTACAAGAGTCTCTGAGCCTCTTACGGACCCGACTGCCAAAAATACAATTATTTTTTACCCTTAATTTCTCAAAAACTACTGAACGGATTTTCACCGGATTATTAAAAGCACAATCTGCAGACCAAGATCTAGCTTCCTGCCACATTTGGTGTTATTCCGTTTGGCAGTTTTAGCTGTAGCCTGTGTTAATGAAGTCTATAGAAAATGCATGGGGATTTTGCATTTTAGGATTACCCTTTTTCTTTCTGCCCACAACTTGATGGATCACCCTGAAACTTTCCTTACACAAACTAGGCAAAAAAGAGCACTTTTTTTGGACAGTTCCATAGAGATTTGTTAAACTGTGCTAAAAAATGCATTTCCTATGGAAACAATACAATATATATATATTTCTTTTTTCAAGTTTAAATACTTTATTCGACAACATTGTCATAAAAGCTTGCGTCCCTAAACTAAACAGAATAAATACTAATCTAATGATAAAAACGTATTAAATACCATACATTTGTACTTTGTTGGCGAATAAAAATTTTAAAATTTACACGTTTTTTTTTTAAAAAGAGTATCATCACAGACCAAAGGAAGCTCATGTAGTTCATAGGAGTTTTAAAGTGCTTGTGCGTATTATCCAGGCCCATCCCAGGAATTTAGCCACAGCAATTGCAAGTTGGGGGGCACAGTTTGATTTCAGGACCCTGAAAGCCTCAACACATCTCCTTGTGCCCAAGTTTCTGCATGCCGGTTTCAGCCATCTATTCCTTGGGGCAACGTATAGTGGACATACAAATAAAAAATGCAATATATCTTCTACATGGGATTTACAATGGGGGCATGTGTTTACATTATCTGGGGACCATTTAACAGTAAAAGCATTTAGGGGCAAGGTGCCAACTCTAAACTGGAAAAACAATTTCCTATCTAAAGGCTTGGAGATCAAATCCCAATACTGTTCAAACATTGGGAAGGTTTTTATCTCTAGGAACTGGGATGTCAAGGCAGGAGGTTGGCTAGAGGTCAGTGCAGCATTATTTATCATGTCCCAGTATAACTTTTTCAATGTAGTCTTTGAGGGAAAGTCGTCTGGGTCTGTTACAGACCACAAGTGATCAAGGTGCAACTTTTGGAGTAATTTCCTCACTTCTTTTAGCCAAACTACTTTATGGAAGATATCAGAGTTATCAACGTCCAGTAAGGCAGCAGCGTAATGACTCAACTCCGGGGTAGTTTTTATACGTCTCCAATATAGGAGGGGACGCAGTCTAATCATGTCCTCAATCCTTTTCCTCCCCAGGTCGTAAAGGAGAGGAGTGGAGGGGGTGCTCTGTGGAACACCGATTAGGCCCCGCAGGAATTTATTTTCTGCCACTGATAAAGCGTTCAAATTGGTTCTGAACCATAAAGGCATGCACCCAGCACTTTCATGCCATAGATCTCCATTGTTGGCTGTATTGGTTTTGTGAATGAAGATTTATACTTTTTGGCTATTGCCCCTGCCAGCTGGTTAAATTTTAACAATACAAAGTCCATGTGAGATCTCCAGTTCATACTAGCATTCAGGGAGATGCCTAGGTAGGTGAAGGCATCCACTTCTTCCAAGAAAGCCCCGTTGTAAACCCTTTTCCCCTTGAATTTCTTGGAGGGATTCAGATTCATGAATTTTGTCTTTGATGTATTTATTTCTAAGCCCCGGATCCGGCAGAATTCGCCAAAAGCGTTTATTGTCTTTTGTAGACCACTAGGGGTCTGCGAGACCAGTAAGGTGTCATCTGCGAACATTAGTACTGGAACTCGCTTCCCGTCTAGTAATGGAGCATCCGTCGGAACTTGCTTCAGAAAATCCACAATGCCATTTATGTAGAGGGAAAATAACGTGGGGGCCAGGACACAACCCTGTCTTACACCTCTCTCAACAGGGAAGGTTTCCGTGACCTCTCCTTGGGCTCCCCACCTAATCCGGGCATAATTATTCTCGTGGAGTCTTACAAGCAAAGCTAGTAATTCCGGACTTATTCCTAAATCCCTTAAAACTTCCCAAAGTTTTTGTCGGGGAACTAAATCAAACGCGGACTTTAAGTCAACGAAGACAGCGAACAGAGGACCATTTAGCAGGGTAACATTTTTCCAGTATATAGTTAGAAAATGGAACACCTGGTCAACAGAGCTGGTTAAAGGGCGAAATCCCGCTTGGTAAGGCGAAAGGATGTCATTGTCAACTATCCAGGCTTGAAGCTTGTTTTGAACCAGCCTGCCCATCAATTTTTGGGCGCAATCGATAAGGCTGATTGGCCTGTAGTTGCTTGCTAGAGCCTTATCCCCTTTTTTGTAAACTGGGATTATTTCTGCTCCTTTCCATGTTGCTGGCATCTTTGCCCCCTGGGCGATAGCATTTCCAAACCATACAAAGTATTTACACCAGCTATCTCTGTCTAATAGAAAAACATCTGCCGGTATGCCATCAATGCCTGGTGCCCTGCCTCTGGTCACTCCATCCATTGCCTCGTGTACATCTTTTAATGTGAATAATTCATTAACAAAAAATACCCTTTCTAGAAGGGGAACTACCTGAAGGCCTGAGTTGTCAGCATATTGGGGTTTGAAAAAGTCGACCCAAGATTCCTTAGGAACGTGATTTTTTGGGCATTCAGCTATACCCCCTGAGCCCCACTTTAATATGGCCCAAAACTCTTTCTGGTGTTTATCGACACATGCCTTCTTTAGATCTAGCCAAAGATTCTCATCCCATTGCTTTTTTGCCTTTATCTGAGTTTTTCTATATTCATCCCTGGCTTTTAAAACTCCCGTTTTAGATCTTAAAGCAATACTAAGATTATGTCTTGCTGTTCTACATGATTGATCGTACCAACCCTTCTTAATGGGTGGTCCATTACCCTTCTTCTTCTTGCTTGTTTTCAAGAATAGCTTCTGAATACTAGCAAAGAACTTTGGCTGTGACTCTTCAATCATCTCTTTAAAATTTTCATCATTCATTAAAACCTGTAGTCTGGCATTTTCATCAATAACTAGCCCCTCAAGGACCTGCCTATCCTCTGCATTGGCAACTAGAGTTGCCCATCTAACATGACGAAGATTATTTGATGGAACAACATCTGAAGTCATAAAATTCCTAGCTGGATTTTCTGACAATAATTTTTGTTCTAGGTTGAATAGTAAAGACAAGGGGTTGTGATCGCTCTCCAACCTAGATATGACCTGCATGTTGATCACTTTACTCCAGACTCTAACATCTATCAGAATATAATCAATCCTACTGCTTGATCTTAGGTTATCAAAGGTATGCCTACCCTGTATATCAGAAGGAGTGCGGCCGTTGGCTGCCCTCAATCCTCTGGATAGGCATAAGCTTTTAACCTGAATAGCTACTTCTGTCCATTTTTTAACCACTGGAATGTCTAACTGAGGAATTCCCCATTTGGTGTCTTCTTCATATGTCAGATCATTATCCTCACAACCTAAGGGTTCAAATGTTGTGTTTAGGTCTCCTCCCACCAAGATAATGTACTGGGTAGATATCATCTCTAAATCAACATCTAAAGCTCCTACTATATCTGAGGATATACCCCCTTGGGTTCCCCTAGCGTAGATGTTGTATATTGCCAGCTTGCAACCATCGTTACAAGTGAGCAATATAGAAAGTAGGTCGCTATTAGAGATATGGTTCTGCTTGATGGTGCATTGCAGAGCTTGCCATATCCAGATAGTTAGACCCCCTGAAGGGCGTCCCTTTATGTTCTTCTTCGCGGGCACATAAAAGTTTAAAAAGCCCAAGCGAAAGACTGGTGACACTGACCATGTCTCTTGTAACAGCACAATGTCATAAGAATCTATAAAGTCACACCATTCCGGGGTCTCTATTTTATGTTGGATGCCCGCGATATTCCAAGAGATGATTTTGATGGGACTTTCCCTTTCCATATTCCTCTTATTTAAGGGAATAGTCAGGTTAGGGGAAGGCGCACCAAATGGAGATCTTACTTCAACTAGTTTAATACCAGATTGGGCAGCTAATGAGCTGTTCTCTACTGGTTTAAAAGTATAGTCTCTAGGTTCAAGTATCCTAGTCTCACCACAATCTATTTCTTTTGTCATGGGAATACTAGGATTCCCGTGCTTAACCACTGTATTCTTTGGTTGCCCTACATCCCTCAGATTTTCCAGTCAGTCACATTGGCTTAATCCTGATATGGCAGAAAACCTATTTTCTATCGCAATTCCCCAATTATTTTTGTTTGCCGGGTATTTGGCTTTTCTTATTACAGGGTTCCATTTAGTTTTTAACAATGTTGGATTTATGTTATTTCCCTTTTTTGTGTAAAAGAAATCCAGCGTTAATGGCACTATTTCTGTAGATCTACGCTGGGGGGGGTATATATTAGCTAGTATGTTTGGTAGGACTTCAGGATCTGAGAGGTGCAACACCACGCAATCCCCCCTAAATTTTTTAGTGCCACCCCCGATCCATTCAACCCTTCTAGCTTTTACTACTTCCTGTGCCAGCTGGTCCCTGCCTCCCGGTTTGAAAGCCATATTCTTTGATAACCAATGAAGTGATTTGTTTATCAAAGAAGGGATATTCTCCTCTTGTCCTGGTTCTAATTGAGGAACATTTGCTAAAACCAGTATTAATGGGGAAGCTTCCACTATTAGTTCTACAGGCCCTTTATCTATATTCTCTATCTCATTTGTACTTCTAGTGGCGGGCCTTGCAGAATCCTCAACCATGGGAGCTGGATTTAGAATTCCCATCCCCTCTCCCCCTTGTCCAAGCCTGGACGTGGTATTTTGGGAAGTATTTGCAGCAATATCTGGGCAAACTACGGCTTTAGTATTTTTCGGATCTGCCATAGCCAAGTTTATTG
Source organism: Lissotriton vulgaris (assembly GCF_964263255.1). Classification (NCBI taxonomy): domain Eukaryota; kingdom Metazoa; phylum Chordata; class Amphibia; order Caudata; family Salamandridae; genus Lissotriton; species Lissotriton vulgaris. The sequence continues at coordinate 12,078 of NW_028245786.1, read as the reverse complement.
GGACAGGCTTTGGTGTTTCTACTATAGCTTTTTGCAAGAGTGATCCCAATCTGGTGACCTCTGCTGTGAGCTGGTCAATTTTACTTAAAAGTGGTTTAGTAATAGTTTTAATTTTGTTATCTATGGCATTCAGTAGCTTTTCATCTAGATGGGTACCACCTCCCCCATTGTTCCCAATGTCATCACCATTTTTCTCCTCAGTCGAGGCCTCGAGGCATTTTTTACCTGATCGAAGTCCACCCCTTTTTGGTAAGTTTTTACCCCTACCCTTTGTTACTCTAGGGGCTGGAACCGGTGTAGGGATTTCCTCTTCTAAGGTGTTACTTTCAACATCAGTTGTACATTCTGGAGCTGGTTCATTAATTACAACTAGTAATTGGGTCAGTGGGTTGTTATCAGGGGTTTGGAAAACCTCATTACTAATGTCAAGAACTGAAAGTGGTAGAGGCGTATTATCAATGAGCAAGTCCGGCGAATAGCTAAGACCCAAAGATGATCTCCTGTCCTGATTAATTTTGTCAACTTTCTGTACCATATTATTGTCTATTGTGTTGAGTGGGGCAGAAGATGCTTTAGCTTTAGACATGTTGGTGTCAACAATGATAGTCCTTGGGATGAAAGTCAATATGATGATCCAGACGACTACAGGATAAAAGGGTGACAGCACTTACTTGAGTGATGTTGGGCAGCGTTCTTGGCCCTGCTCCTGCCTCTTCCTGCCGATGAGGGCCGTAGAGGGCCCGCCCTTTGCCCGGGCTTAGCCCCGGGCGTCCCGCGGAGCGGGTAACTGGGGCGCTTTTGTGCGCCTCCTGGCGCCCTCGCGTCGTTGCTGAGCACGCCGCCACGTAGGCTGCCGGGAATTGAAGTCCCGGAGCGGCGGCGCATGTGGTCCTGCTGGTAATTGACTCTCGGCGGTGGCGGCTTGTGTACTGGCGCCTGTTTACCCCCAAATGACTCCTGGCGGTGGCGGCGTGGCAGCGTCAAGCAGGTAGGTAGTTTGGCTGTCTCCCCCGCTTCGCCGGTAACTGGGGCGCTTTTGTGCGCCTCCTGGCGCCCTCGCGTCGTTGCTGAGCGCGCCGCCGCGTAGGCTGCCGGGAATTGAAGTCCCGGAGTGGCGGCGCGTGTGGTCCTGCTGGTAATTGACTCTCGGCGGTGGCGGCTTGTGTACTGGCGCCCGTTTACCCCCAAATGACTCCTGGCGGTGGCGGCGTGGCAGCGTCAAGCAGGTAGGTAGTTTGGCTGTCTCGTAGGTAGTTTGGCTGTCGTATATATAGTAGTAGTAGTAGGGGATCTCTGTGTATAGTCATAATCTAGTGAATAGTCCCGCCCATGTGCGTGGACCCCGGAGCAATCAAAAATAATCTCTAAAGTGTCGAAAAAATGCAGAACTGCACAGACACTTAAGAGAGAATTTAAAGACATATAATGCAGCCTAAAAAGGCTACACTGTCCAGTACTTCAGCTAGAAATTCCACCAAAAATCCACAAAACAGCAAAGCCTGTCCAGATTTCCCTTGCCTTCAGCAAAAACCCCTCTGAATGATAGAGAGGAAGACATGGACAGACAAGCCCCATAGGCTGCCATTATGTGGCTCAGAATAGGATACTGTGCCTTTAAGAGAACTTTCCAGAACTTCACAGTATCCCAGAATGCCCTGCAGGTCTCTCTTACTTTCAGTTCTTTTTTCCGGCTCCTGCAAGCAGGACCCTGGAGCATTGAGCTCTCCCTTTTCAAGGGTTTTGTTGGTGTTTTTTTCACTATTTCGATTTTGTGTACTTTTAAAGTACTTTGGTGACTTTCTTCTTGGCTTTTTGCACCCTTTTGTTGTCCATAATGCCTGCATTATTTGCAAATGCCCGGAGTGCTCCAGGAAGAAGGCCAAGACAGACCCCCATGAGGTCTATATCCTCTGCCTTCCCTCTTCCCACGTCCCTGAGGCGTGTGAGATCTGCCAAGGTTTCTCTGGCAGGACCCTGAAGGACAGACTGAAGATCAGGCTTCAGGGCCTAGAAGAAAGAAGACGCAAGGTGGGTCTGGAGGGGCTTCATCTGCCCAGGCTGAGGCCCCTGGGGGGCTCCCCGGGGGGAGGAAGACCAGCACACGTCCCCATTCTCCGTCTGGGTCGGTGGCACCCCCCAAGACGTCGAGGGGAAGGTCTAAGGCCGGCTCCCCTTCTCCCCAGGGCTCTGGGTCGAGTAAACGTCGTCCGTCGATGTCGAGGGACCTGCATAGGCCGCCGTCGAACGCAGAGACTGTCTCATCGTCGCTGTCTTCGGCGTCGACGTCGAGCTCTCGGCGTCGACAGGATCGGCGTTGACGCACGCCGCCGAGGCAATACCGTCGATCGCCTTCAAGACACAAGGCTTCATCGTCGTCGAGGGGATCCTCGTCGACAAGCCCGCCGTCGAAGCACTCGCCGGCGAGACGGAGGTGTTCGCGGTCGAGGCGTAGGAGGTCGAGGTCGACGTCGAGACGCTCCAAGGCGACGTCGAGGCGGTCGCCGTCGAGGCGCAAGAGGTCGCCGTCGAGGCGCAAGAGATCGCCGTCAAGGCGCAGAGGGTCGTCATCGAGGTGGTCCGGGTCGACGTCGAGACACGGCAGCCGTTCGACACCGAAGAGGAGGAGACGGTCGACGCCGAAGGGTCGTTCGACGTCGAGGGACCGCCGGTCGCCGCCTGAACGCCGGTCGGAGGCCTGTAAGGATTGTGCTGCGCGGCCTAAGGCTGTGGGGGGCTCCCCTCAGCCCAGGAAGGATGGTGGGTCACCGGGATCGGTGTACTCGGAGGTGTATACTCCAGAGAAGTCTGTTCCACCTCCTCCTCCGTTACCTAGAGGCCCCGTCCGAGGATGCCTACTCCTCCTCCTTTGCCTCCTCTGCATGGAAAGCCTCCACCCATTCCGCCGAGGTCGGTCTCGTTGCCAGATCTGCCTACCCCTCCGAAGAAGACTCCTAACTCTAAGGAACCGCGGAAGCCCAAGTCGGCCACCCCGGAGAAACCGGTGGACCGGCCGAGGCCCAGGAGATCGAAGTCTCGCTCCAGACACAGGGAACGGTCGAGGAGCAGGCACAGGTCCTCCACCCGCTCCAGACGGCGCCATAGGAGACATAGATCCAGGACCGACACATCTTCCAGGACCCGCTCCTATTCCCCTACTTTGTCCGATTCCCCGGAGACTAGGGTGTCTCCTATCGATGACATAGGTACATTCCAGGAGGTTCTCCTGAGGGGGGCCGCGAAGCTGGGTATCACGGTGACGGCTCCTACACCTACGACGTCCGTGATATTCAAGACTTTGCACAAGAAGCACCTGTCGCGCCCTCTGCTGCCCTTGGTTCCGGGGCTGGTTGAACCTGCAGAAGTACTATTTCTTACACCTGCAGTGGTGAAGGCCGCCCCGTCTAGACTTTTGAAAAAGTACAGGGCACCGGACTCAGACCCTGCCTTCCTGAGGTTGGACCCAGTCCCCGACTCAGTGATTGTTACGGCGGCCAGGAAACAGCACTCTACCTCCCCGTCCTCCACCGTGCCTCCGGACAAGGAGAGCCGCTGGAATGACTCGGCGGGAAGGAAGGCATGTGGGACCTCTTCCACCACAATAAAGGCTTCCAGCGACTCGGCATTACTGGGACGATATGACCGTGCGCTGTGGGACTCCATGGAGCAGTTCGCGGACCTGGTGCCGCGTGACAGGAGGGAGGACTTCATGGAGATTGTCAAGGAGGGGATGCTGGTCTCGAACCAGGCCATCAGTGCCGCGGCGGATATCTCCTTGTTGGCCGCACATGGCTACTGCCACGGTATCAACCAGCACCGCCATGCGTGGCTCAGACTTACGTCTCTCAAGCCTGAGGCACAACAGCGAGTGGCCAACCTGCCGTTTTCCGGGGACACGCTCTTCGGTAAACACGCAGATGACGAGATGGCCCGGATGAAGGCCGAGGCGGAAACCCTGACGGCGGTGGGCTTGGAGAAGTCCAAGGACAAGAAACCCTTCCGCCAGTTCCAACGGCGGTTCGGCTCGCAAGGGAAAGGAAGAGGACAGTCTTCGGGACAACAGCAGCAGCAACAACAGCAGCAGTTCCGACGTCCTTTCCAAAAGCGTCAGAGGGGTAGAGGTGGACAGCAGCCCTCTACCGCGAACAAGGGCCCGGCCGGGTCTCGACCCTGAGCGGTTTCTTCCCCGTCATCCGTTACCCACTCCGGTGGGGGGAAGCGTTCAATTTTTTCTGGCAGAGTGGAGAAAAATTACTCAGGACAAATGGGTGCTGAATATTGTTTGCAATGGATACAGTCTTCGGTTCATCAGCCCTCCTCCGGCGATCCCTCCGGTCAGCTTGCAGTATCAACTGCGCGAGCTCCAGGCGGAGGCCGATATTCTGTTGAGAAAAAGGGCGATAGAAGACGTACCTCTGTCTCAAAGAGGAAGAGGTCTGTACTCCCGGTTCTTTCTGGTTTGCAAAAAGGACAAGAACGAGTTCAGGCCCATTCTGGACTTGCGGTAGGCAAACAAGTGGATTCGCAGAGAAAAGTTTTGCATGCTGTCGTTGCATCAGATTTATCCTCAGTTGCAACAGGGGGACTGGCTTTGTGCCATAGACCTACAAGATGCGTACTTCCATGTGCCCATCGCGCACAAGCACAGGAAGTTTCTGCGGTTTCAAGTCGGCACCCATCATTACCAATACACGGTGCTGCCTTTCGGACTGAAATCTGCACCCAGGACATTCTCGAAGTGCATGGCAGTGGTAGCGGCACACCTGAGGAAAGACAAGGTGTTTGTCTACCCGTACCTGGAGGATTGGTTGATCAAGGCCTCCTCCTTCTCAGAAGCCCAAGCGGACTTCCGGAAGACGTGCGTTCTCTTGAACAAGTTGGGGTTGCACATCAACATGTCCAAGTCTGTCCCGATCCCGGTCCAATGTATTCAATACTTGGGGGCCACCATTGATACGCTGTCAGCAAGCGTGTCTCCTTCGGAGGAGCGACGGAGATCGATCCTTCGGAAGGCTCAGGCTCTTATGACCGCTCCATCTACAACAGTGAGGACGGTGTCTTCTCTACTGGGGTCGATGGCCTCTTGTATCTTCCTCACTCCTCAAGCACGACTACACATGAGACCTCTGCAGGAGTGCTTGGAGGACCAATGGGACAAGAGGAAAGGATCTTGGGACGACAAGATACGACTGTCTCTGCATGCTCTTCAGTCTCTGAAGTGGTGGTGTTCAGCGGAGAATCTCCTCAGAGGAGTACCCTTCCACAAGGACATCCCCATTTGGGGGACTTACAGATCCAAGGCACGTGGTCTCCGGCGGAGTCCACGTATCACATCAATTTCCTGGAACTCAGGGCTGTTCACTTGGCACTGAAGGCCTTTCATCCGTCCTTCCGGACCAACTCTCTGCTTGTACAGACGGACAATACGACCACGATGTATTACCTCAACAAGCGGGGGGGTCGAGATCACGCACCCTGTCTCGGGAGGCGCAGACGATCTGGCACTGGCTTCTGGCGAGAGGATTGACGATAATGGCTACACATCTGCCGGGTGTGCAGAATGTTCAGGCAGACGCACTGAGCAGACTGATTCTGGAAAATCACGAGTGGGTCATAAACGACGACGTACTAGGAGAAGTCTTCGCAAGGTGGGGGACTCCAGACGTAGATCTGTTCGCCACCGCCGAAAACAGCAAATGCCGAGACTTCGCCTCCAGGTACTTCCAGCAAGGGACGCTGGGGAATGCACTCTGGATCAACTGGTCGAACAGCTTTGTTTACGCTTTTCCGCCCATCCCTCTGATTCCGGCGGTGCTCATCAAGCTGTCCCGGTCCAGGGCACGAATGATCCTGATTGCCCCGGAATGGCCCAGGCAGTGGTGGTTCACGGACCTTCTACACCGGTCCCTCCTTCCACACATACGGTTGCCGTGCAGGCCGGACCTTCTCACGAAGTTCGGGGGGCAGATGGTGCACCCCAACCTCTCATCCTTGAGTTTGGCGGCATGGCTCCTGAGGTAGTGCAATATGGCCATTTGAATCTACCAGAGGATTGCATGGACATACTGAAGGAGTCTAAGAGGCCCTCCACTCGGACGTCCTACGCTTACAAGTATCTGGTGTGTGTCCAGGAACTTTGATCCTACTACGTGTAAGGAAGATGTCATCCTTCCCTATCTTCTACATTTGGCGCGATCTGGCCTTAATGTTCACTCTATTAGGGTTCATCTCGCTGCATTGACTGCCTACAGGAAAAGCCCTTCACAGACTTCCTTCTTTCAGATCCCTGTGATCAAGGATTTTTTGGAAGGCTTGAAGAAAGTGTTCCCTCCTGTCAGGCTTCCTTCGCCTTCATGGGAATTGAATGTGGTGCTGTCCAGACTGATGAAGGAGCCTTTTGAACCTATTCATAAGGCTTCGTTGCAGCACCTGTCCTGGAAGGCGGCGTTCCTCGTGGCCATTACATCGGCCCGCAGGGTGAGTGAAATTCAGGCGTTGTGTTGTAATGAACCTTATACTGTATTTCATGCTGCTAAGGTTGTTATGCGTACTCACCCTAAATTTCTTCCCAAGGTTATTTCTGACTTTCATGTCAATCAAACTATAACTTTGCCTACGTTTTTTCAGGATCCTTCATCTCCAGCGGAAAGGTCCTTACATTCCCTGGATGTTCGGAGGGTGTTGAAATTTTATCTGGATAAGACTAAAGATATTCGTAGGTCTGAACAATTGTTTATCAATTACGGATCAGTCAGGACGGGTCTTGCGACCTCTAAGCAGTCCATTTCTAGGTGGATTGTGTCCTGCATACAACTATGTTACCAGAAAGCTAATAAGACCTTAGGAGGTAAGCCTAAGGCTCATTCCACCAGGGGCAAAGCTGCCACGACAGCCTTGCTCCGTAATGTGCCGATTGCAGAAATTTGCAAGACCGCCACTTGGAAGTCGGTTCATACCTTTGCTAAGCATTACTGTCTGGACACTGATGCCAGGGCAGATGCTCAGGTGGGACAGGCTTCGCTGCGGAATTTGTTCGCACAATAGTGGTGTTGGTTCTCTTTTCTCCACCGCCTTTTTGGTGTGGGGATGGGCTTGCCATTCTATTCACTAGATTATGACTATACACAGAGATCCCCTACTACAGAAGGAGTAGTTTCTTTTCTGTAACTCCAGTTCTGTAGTAGGGGTATCTCTGTTATAGTCATAAGCGCCCGCCCTCCTCCCCGGTGGAGACAGATATTCATGTACGGAAAGGCTACAGGTCTGGCGTGTTACGCCTTCAAAAAGAACTAAAAGTAAGAGAGACCTGCAGGGCATTCTGGGATACTGTGAAGTTCTGGAAAGTTCTCTTAAAGGCACAGTATCCTATTCTGAGCCACATAATGGCAGCCTATGGGGCTTGTCTGTCCATGTCTTCCTCTCTATCATTCAGAGGGGTTTTTGCTGAAGGCAAGGGAAATCTGGACAGGCTTTGCTGTTTTGTGGATTTTTGGTGGAATTTCTAGCTGAAGTACTGGACAGTGTAGCCTTTTATAGGCTGCATTATATGTCTTTAAAATCTCTCTTAAGTGTCTGTGCAGTTCTGCATTTTTTCGACACTTTAGAGATTATTTTTGATTGCTCTGGGGTCCACGCACATGGGCGGGACTATTCACTAGATTATGACTATAACAGAGATACCCCTACTACAGAACTGGAGTTACAGAAAATAAACTACTCCATATATATATATATATATATATATATATATATATATATATATATATATATATATATATATATATATATATATATATATATATATATAAACATGAACTCCTTGTCATAAAAAGAGACCCTGCACTCGCGGATAGAGTCAATCCAATTTATTACATGCCACAATTCAATAAAAGAGGCGTGTTTTACCAATCTTTGAAGTCACCATTGTGGATCCGCCCTGATATGCAAATTTATAGTCCATTAACAGGGAACTCCTCATTTATATCTTGCAGCCATGCCATCATAATAAACGTAAATGTTAATTCATATTTTCATGGTTTCTACAATGAGTTTTTAAATGTTTAATAAGCTGCTTGCTGCCAAAATCCAATGGTTTTACCCAAGGTTTGTAGCATCACATCCATGGAAGTCTCTAATCCTCAGCTCTTCACAATGCCTTGCTCCGGTATCCTCAGATTTTATCAGCAGGGACAGGCATAACTGGAAAGCGCGTAGGTCCCTGCCATGTGAGTCCATCTCCTCTGGCATCGGACTTCTGCTCCCACCTTCTCCCTCCTCTGTCAAAAGCTCATTTTGGGTTTGATATGTAACATGTTAAACTTTTAAAAACCACTGAAATTCATCAGTTATATTTAACTGAATTAACTATAACTCACGCACACGCCATACAGTGTTGACATAAATGTAATTTCAGATGCCATCAGAGAAGTTACTAATGATGTTTTAAGACATGTTATCAGTCATGTAATATTTGAGGTATTAAACAGTGCATGGTGAGGACACAATTTCTAGTTACTTCAGTTAACAATAAACGGTGAATTTCAGTGTAAAATGTTATTTCTCTCCAAACTATAACATCACTTTATGCTTTGTTTTTTCAGTGAATTTCTAAAGTTTTTTAACATTAAATACCAAGTCAAAGGTCAATACTCTAAAATATCAAAGGAAGGCCTCCTGGTTTTATAGTGTAGTCAGCACATCAACCTTCTTTAAAACTCTATCCCCTATAACCTAACATTACCTAATCTCTGTCAGCCTTTCTTGAACGTCAATTCGCCAAAAGACCTGGGGTAGTGGAAGTAACATCGCATGCCATTTAACCTTTATGGTCATTCACAGACACATGCTTACACATACACACAGAATTACACATAAACACACTCTCTCTCGCTTAAATACACTCGTACCTGCACGCATGCAACATACATTTAAAACAATTTTCTACTTACCTTTGCTGCCAAGGAGGGTCATATTTCAGCTAATTGCACTCCATTTTTTACTACACTAATAGTGAATATTATGTTATTATTCAATTTTAGAGGAATAGCCAAATTGATGAATAACAAGGAGATTCGAACCCAAACCGATATCCATAAGGACGAGCATCCCTTGTGTTCATGGCAGTGATTTTGCAGTGTAAGAGCCTATGCATATGGCCTATAGCCTTTGGGAGAGGTAGGTCTTGCAGTAGTGGGAAACTAATTTAAGAGTTTTTCACTACCTGAACATGTATAATTAAAAAGTGCATGCCCCACTTTTTAAATAAACTGCACCCTGCCCTACGAGCTGTCCAGTGTCTACCTAGGAGTGACTTACATGTATTAAAAAAGAAGATTTAGGCCTGGTAAAAGGTTTAATTTGCCTAGTCAACATGGCAATTTAAAAACTGCATACACAGGCTGCAATGGCAGATTTGTTTAAAGGACTACTTAAGTGGGTGGCACAGTCAGTGCTGCAGGCCCACTAGTAGTATTTGATTGACTCAGTGGCACAGGTAGTGCCACTTTGCTAGGGACTTACAAGTAATTTAATTATGACAATTGGGTTTAACTCAACTCGGTCATGTTTTAAGAAGCGACTCACGAGCACAAGCACCTTCGCACTGGTTAGCAGTGGTAAAGTGTGCAGTGTCCTAAAGCTAGCAAAAACAAAGTCAGCAAAACAGGAGGGTTGAAGGCAAAAAGTTAGGGGAAAAGCAGGACAAGGATGCCAGACCTAACACCCCTGCAGAGCATTATTTGGCAATCCTTGGTGGGAGCAGTGAACATTTTATGAGCAGCCTTGCCACTTCGATACTGAAGTGGCAATGCTGCATGACAAATTTTTATTTTCATATGTTTTTCTGGATGCCCAGGTCCCGGGCATCCATAGTTCGAATTTCATTTTTTTCTAGCAGCACTGGTAGCCGAGTCTCATGCTGCCATCTGTATCTTTTTTTAATTATTAGTTTTGGCACCACTGGTGGCCCACTCCCGCACTTCCAACTCTTTTTTCATATGGGTGCCTTGGCCCCATCCACTACTTTTTAAAATGTTTGGGGCTACGAGGGAGGTCAGTGGCCCCGAAGGCTCCCGACAGCACCCATCTTGGTGGGAGGGAGCTGGTTTTGCTCCCCCCTAGCTGGAGTAGTTTTTTTTCTTTTTGCCCCCGTCGGGCAGGGGCAGTTCTGTATTTTCTTGCAGTGTGATCAAGTGCAGGGAGATACCATTGCATTGTTGATCCTGTGGGGTGGGAGCACTGAAGGCCCCATATCACCCTTCTAAAATTAATGCAGAGGGCCTAGGAAATGGGGTCTCCGGGGTCATGGATTGAAATAATAGTGCAGCGACCTTCCACCCCCCAAACCCTGACCCACCCTCGGAATATACATTATAAAGGGTGGGAGCCCACTACAAAAAATATGTTTTTGTCCTGGGGAGGGGGGAATGTTCCCACCAGACAAATGGGGATCAGGGCATTGCTGTTTTAAAAAAAGATATGTTTTAGGGACAAGGGATTGAATCCCAGAGTCCTAAAATGGCTGTGAAAACATCTTTTCGATGTATTGACAGCCAATCAGATGTCATATTTTGATCTGTTCGATCTCTGTACCCTGTTCGTCTCAGTATATACATAGATGGTAAACCTTAATTTCTCAAAAACTACTGAATGGATATACACCAAGTCACAAAAAGCAGGCTTTCTGTATCACAATTTAGTTTCCAGCCAATTTTGGTGTAATTGTGTTCAACCATTTTGGATGAGAAATTATTTTCTTTTCTTCTATCTATCTATCTATCTATCTATCTATCTATCTATCTATCTATCTATCTATCTATCTATCTATCTATCTATCTATCTATCTATCTATCTATCTATCTATCTATCTATCTATCTATCTATCTATCTATCTATCTATCTATCCAACACACTTTTCATTTTTTTAAATGTAGTCTGCAGCATCTTAGGGGTCCGGGTATCCATACCCATCCATTTTTTTACTTATGTTTTAGTACCCTGAAAGGCTGTAAAATTGTGAGTACACGTAGCCAGTAAATGGCATTGTGATGAACTGGATTCACAACTAGAGAAGAGAGAGGCCACCATCTTGAAGTAAGCTATGGATAAACTCCCACTTATGTAAACTATCAAGTGCACAACCAGTTTCTTTGAGGAATCCATGACTTAACTTTGTTAACTTTGAACAAACTGAAAAAGCTCCCTCAAAGAAAATACAGAAGTTGTATTTACAAGAGCAAAACAATATTAAAGTAAAGAAAATAACCAGATTGAATTCCCAAACTAGTTTAGTACAGAATATTACACTTGGCAATGACATGGTTCCAGATCTGGGGTGGCATTACTTGGCAGGATAGGACTCACATATGGTGGAGTACAGGTGCTGAGTTCGAGGTTGTTGGATCCTATGTCCCTGGACATTTAGTCAGGAGGCCAGCCAGCCCTTGTCACTCTGGGGTCCTGTGTTTAACAGTTTCAGGTCCAGTCCATCTAACCAAGGCAAGCAGGCAGCAGGTCAGCCAGCAGGCGAGCAGTCCTTCAGAGAATCAGTCCAACACAGTGGCAGTCCTTTCAGCAGCAGAGCAGTCCATCTCCCTGGCAGAGTATACACAAGTCCCAAAGTGTACTGAAGAGTTGGTGTCTGCAGTCTAATATTTATTCCTGGTCCTTCCTTTTATGTGCAAAGAGCTTCTAGACGTTCCCCTCCGACGTCCCCAGGGATCGTGCCATCCCTGTCCTGGCTCCAGACTATTCTGCAGCACATATAGATAGATGAAAAAGCCCCAGAGGATAGTTTTTGGAGACGGAGGTGTCCCTTCCTGAACAAAAATAATCCTGTCTAAAATGCAGGGACCCTTGCACCATGGTGTAGTAGTGGGCCTCAGCAAGACCTGCCAGTGCTAGGGGTTCTCCCTTCTCTGCACAGAGTCCTCAGACCAATAGGAAGAAGTGGGCACAGAATCTGGAATAGAAAAGTCAGAGAACTACATTCACACAGCACCCTTCGGTAACATATGAAGTAGCATACTGAATGGACGGAGATTGGTCCTTTTATACCCACATAGGGGCTCAAATGAAGGTGGT